>NC_053389.1:706972330-707233983 GCF_905171765.1 Bufo bufo | reverse complement strand
GAACAGTACCTGTGCACACCCCTCCACGTACTGACTGATGGTTCGGCCCCATTAGACTTCTGGGTCTCCAAATTGTCCACGTGGCCAGAGCTAGCCTTTATGCCTTGAGTGCTGGCCTGCCCCGGCCAGCGTTTTGTCTGAACGTGTATTCAGCACGGCAGGGGGCGTCATTGCAGACAAACGCAGCCGTCTGTCTACAGCCAATGTGGACAAGCTGACGTTTATAAAATAAACCAGGCATGGATCCCACAGGACCTGTCCATCTCTTGTGCAGATTAGACATTTATAACTACCTCCCCTTAACCATATATTATTGTACTCCAGGGCACTTCCTCATTCAATCCTCTTTTTATTTTCATTTTACCATTATATTGCGGGGCAATCCAAAGTTGAAAGAACCTCTCCCTGTCTGGGTGCCAGGGCCTAAAAATATCTGACAATGGCCTGTTCCAGTGTTGGGTGACATGAAGCCTGATTCTCTGCTATGACATGAAGCCTGATTCTCTGCTATGGGACCTCTCTCCTCTGTCTGGGTGCCGGGGCCTAAAAATATCTGACAGTGGCCTGTTCCCGTGTTGGGTGACATGAAGCCTGATTCTCTGCTATGACATGAAGCCTGAATCTCTGCTATGGGACCTCTCTCCTCTGTCTGGCGCACGTCCAGAGCAGTTTGGCGCACGTCCTTCCGCCGCCAAGGATCACAGGGCAACATTCTTTGCCTCCTCCTCCTACTCGGCTTCCTCCTCCTCTTCTTCCACCTGCTCATCCATTCAGCCACACACCTTCACCACCAACTTCAGCACAGTCCAGGGTAAACGTCAGCAGGCCATTCTGAAACTCATATGTTTGGTGGACAGGCCCAACACCGCGAAGGAGTTTGTGAGGGGTATTGATAAAACAGAAGAGAAGTGGTTTTGCAGCCGGTGAGCCTCAAGCCCGGCCTAGTGGTGTGCGATTAATGGGCAAAATTTCATCGCAGCTCTGGGACTAGCCGGTTTGACGCACATCCCTTGCCTGGCGCATGTGCTGAATTTGGTGGTGCAGAAGTTCATTCACAACTACCCCGACATGTCAGAGCTGCTGCATAAAAGTGCGGTCTGTCTGTGCGCGCTTCTGGCGTTCACATCCTGCCGCTGCTCATCTGTCTGCGCTACAGCGTAACTTCGGCCTTCCCGCTCACTGCCTCATATGCGACGTGCCCACCAGGTGGAACTCTACCTTGCACATGCTGGACAGACTGTGCGAGCAGCAGCAGGCGATAGTGGAGTTTCAGCTGCAGCACGCACGGGTCAGTCGCACTGCGGAACAGCACCACTTCACCACCAATGACTGGGCCTTCATGCAAGACATGTGTGCCCTGTTGCGCTGTTTCGAGTACTCCACCAACATGGCCAGTGGCGATGACACCGTTATCAGCATTACAATACCACTTCTATGTCTCCTTGAGAAAACACTTAAGGCGATGATGGAAGAGGAGGGTGGCCCCAGGAGGAGGAGGAGGAGAAAGAGCGTCATTTTTAGCACTTCAGGCCAGTCTCTTAGAAGTGACTCAGAGGGAGGTTTTTTGCAACAGCAGAGGCCAGGTACAAATGTGGCCAGACAGGGCCTACTACTGGAGGACGAGGAGGACGAGGATGAGGAGGAGGTGGAGAAGGATGATGATGAAGCATGTTCACAGCGGGGGTGGCACCCAACGCAGCTCGGGCCCATCACTCGTGCGTGGCTGGGGGGAAACGCAGGACGATGATGATACGCCTCCCACAGAGGACAGCTTGTCCTTAACTCTGGGCAGCCTGGCACACATGAGTGACTACATGCTGCAGTGCCTGCGCAACGACAGCAGAGTTGCCCACATTTAACGTGTTGCCACCCTGCTGGATCCCTGGTACAAAGACAATGTGCCCACCTTACTTCCTGCACTGGAGCGTGATAGGAAGATGCGCGAGTAGTACAAGCGCACGTTGGTAGACACGCTACTGAGAGCATTCAAAATGTCACAGGGGAACAAGTGGAAGCCCAAGGCGAAGGCAGAGGAGGAGCAAGAGGTCGCCAACGCAGCTGTGTCACGGCCAGCTCCTCTGAGGGCAGGGTTAGCATGGCAGAGATGTGGAAAAGTTTTGTCAACACGCCACAGCTAACTGCACCACCACCTGATACGGAACGTGTTAGCAGGAGGCAACATTTCAATAAACATGATAGAACAGTACCTGTGCACACCCCTCCACGTACTGACTGATGGTTCGGCCCCATTCTACTTCTGGGTCTCCAAATTGTCCACGTGGCAGAGCTAGCCTTTTATGCCTGGAGGTGCTGGCCTGCACGGCGGCCAGCGTTTTGTCTGAACGTGTATTCAGCACGGCAGGGGGTGTCATTACAGACAAACGCAGCCGTCTGTCTACAGCCAATGTGGACAAGCTGACGTTCATAAAAATGAACCAGGCATGGATTCCACAGGACCTGTCCATCCCTTGTGCAGATTAGACATTTATAACTACCTCCCCTTAACCATATATTATTGTACTCCAGGGCACTTCCTCATTCAATCCTCTTTTTATTTTCATTTTACCATTATATTGCGGGGCAACCCAAAGTTTAAAGAACCTCTCCTCTGTCTGGGTGCCAGGGCCTAAAAATATATGATAGTGGCCTGTTCCACTGTTGGTGATATGAAGCCTGATTCTCTGCTATGACATGAAGCCTGAATCTCTGCTATGGGACCTCTCTCCTCTGTCTGGGTGCCGGGGCCCTAAAAATTTCTGACAATGGCCTGTTCCAGTGTTGGGTGACATGAAGCCTGATTCTCTGCTATGACATGAAGCTGATTCTCTGATATGGGACCTCTCTCCTCTGTCTGGGTGCCGGGGCCTAAAAATATCTGACAATGGCCTGTTCCAGTGGTGGGTGACATGAAGCATGATTCTCTGCTATGACATGAAGCCTGATTCTCTGCTATGGGACCTCTCTCCTCTGTCTGGGTGCCGGGGCCTAAAAATATCTGACAGTGGCCTGTTCCAGTGTTGGGTGACATGAAGCCTGATTCTCTGCTATGACATGAAGCCTGATAATCTGCTATGGGACCTCTCTCCTCTGTCTGGGTGCCGGGGCCTAAAAATATCTGACAGTGGCCTGTTCCAGTGGTGGGTGACATGAAGCATGATTCTCTGCTATGACATGAAGCGTGATTCTCTGCTATGGGACCTCTCTCCTCTGTCTGGGTGTCGGGGCCCTAAAAATATTTGACAATGGCCTGTTCCAGTGGTGGGTGACATGAAGCATGATTCTCTGCTATAACAAGAAGCCTGATTCTCTGCTATGGGACCACTCTCCTCTGTCTGGGTGCCGGGGCCTAAAAATATCTGACAGTGGCCTGTTCCAGTGTTGGGTGACATGAAGCATGATTATCTGCTATGACATGAAGCCTGATTCTCTGCTATGGGAACTCTCTCCAATTGATATTGGTTAATTTTGATTTATTTTATTTTTATTTTAATTCATTTCCCTATCCACATTTGTTTGCATGGGATTTACCTACATTTTACTGCCTTTTGCAGCCCTCTAGCCCTTTCCTGGGCTGTTTTACAGCCTTTTTAGTGCCAAAAAGTTTGGTTTCCCATTGACTTCAATGGAGTTCGGGTTCGGAACGAAGTTCGGGTCGAGTTCGGATCCCGAACCCGAACATTTCCGGGAAGTTCGGCCGAACTTCTGGAACCCGAACATCCAGATGTTCGCTCAACTCTATCTTGCAGTCATCTTTACAGGACAGACACTCCTAGGGAGAGTAGCAGCAGTGCTGAACTTTCTCCATTTATAGACAATTTGTCTTACCGTGGACTGATGAACAGGAAGGGTTTTGGAGATACTTTTATAACCCTTTCCAGCTTTATGCAAGTCAACAATTCTTAATCGTAGGTCTTCTGAGAGCTCTTTTGTGCGAGGCATCATTCACATCAGGCAATGCTTCTTGTGAAAAGCAAACCCAGAACTGGTGTGTGTTTTTTATGGGGCAGGGCAGTTGTGACCAACACCTCCAATTTCATCTCATTGATTGGACTCCAGTTGGCTGACACCTCACTCCAATTAGCTGTTGGAGATGTCATTAGTCTAGGGGTTCACATACTTTTTCCACCTGCACTGTGAATGTTTACATAGTGTGTTCAATAAAAACATGTTAACATTTAAGTCTTTGTGTGTCATTAGTTTAAGCAGACTGTGATTATCTATTGTTGTGACTTAGATTAAAATCAGATCACATTTTTTGACCAATTTGTGCAGAAATCCATATCATTCTAACTGTATAAAGTGCAAGTGCTGCCAAAAATTACAAGGAAGAGGCACTCTGATACAATCTGTATATCACATAAAGGAGGGCTTCATTCACATTTTGGTACAATTGTTCAGGTAGTGGGACTCCTACACTCATAAAGCCTATGCACTAAGGGAAAGGGCTGCCAAAAATTACAAGGAACCGGCACTTCAATACACCATTTATTTCACATAAAGGAGGGCATTAAACACACCCTTGAAAAATTATGATTGATATCCTACTGGTGACCCTCATAAACATTAGGAGCAGGGGCCTGCTGGTGATCCTCTAAAACAATTGGGGGGGCGAGGGTCTGCTGCTGAGATGACCATCTAAAACATTAGGGGTGAGGGCTTGCTGCTGAGCTGACCATCTAAAAAATGTTGTGAGTGAGGGCCTGCTGCCGAGCTGACCATCTAAAAATTCTGTGGACGAGAGCCTGCTGCTGAGCTGACCATCTAAAACATTTTGGGTGAGTGTCTGCTGCTGATCTGAACATATAATAAATTTTGTAGGTGAGGGCCTGCTGCCGAGCTGACCATCTAAAAAATTTTGTGGGCGAGGCCTGCTGACGAGCTGACCATCTAAAACATTATGGGCGAGGGCCTGCTGACGAGTTGACCATCTAAAAATTTAGGGGTGAGGGTCTGCTGCTGAGCTAACCCTCTAAAACATTCGGAGCGAGGGCAGCCTAATAAGCATGTTGATATGATGGAGGAGGAGGATGAGAAAAGGGAGATTGAACCATATACCCTTTTTAGTGGTAGAAGGGGTGCATAGGAATACAGTGTATTCAATACACCATAAAAGACACATCTAGAGTGACTTTATGTTCAGCTGCTTTCCTCTGGTGGAGTAGAGAAGTCAACCTGTCAGCATTTTCAAATAACAGGTGGATGCGCTTATCAGTTATTATGCCCTCAGCAGCACTAAATACCCGCTCTGACAAAATGCTGACAGCGGTTGCAGGCCAGCAACTCCAAGGCATAGAGCACCAGTTCGTGACACATGTCTAGCTTGGACACCCAATAGTTGTAAGGCACACAGGGATCACTGAGGTCACTGACACGGTCTTCTACGTACTCCTTCACCATCTTCCAAAATGTTTCCCTCCTTGTGACACTAGGCCGCGCATCAGGTTGAGGGTGCTGGCGGGCAGTGATGGTCAGTTCGCAGTGTTCGCCAACGAACACATGCAGGCTGCCATCTTGACTCACCCGCCCTGCGATGCACAGGTAAGCACTTACCTGTGCCTGTGCCGGGAGACGGTCTGAAATCAAATGCGGTCACCGGGAGCAAGCAGTTCTGAGAACAGCCCGATGAAGGCCCCGGTGGCTGTTCTCGGAACTGCCTAGTCCCGGTGACCGCATTGGATTTCAGACCGGCTCCCGACACAGGTAAGGGCTTACCTGTGCATCGCTGGACGGGTGAGTCAAGATGGCAGCCCGCATGTATTCGTTGGCGAACACTGCGAACTGGCCATCACTGCTGGCGGGGTGTCATAAAACTGTCCCAGGCCATGGAGAGTGTTGCCCTGCCTCTGTTGGAACTACTGTGTGTTCCCCTCATCTCCCCTCCTTGGTTGGCCAAGGAACTAAGTACTCTGCAGCCAGCGTTGTCAGCTGGAAAATTTTGAAGCAATATTTTCACAAGGACCTTCTGGTATTGCACCATTTTGCTCATCCTCTCCACCACAGGAATGAGAGATGAGAAGTTTTCTTTGTAGCGGGGGTCAAGAAGGGTGAACAACCAGTAATCAGTGTTGGCCAATATGCGTACAACGCAAGGGTCACGGGAAAGGCAGCCTAACATAAAGGCAGCCATGTGTGCCAGAGTCCCAACAGACAAGACTTCGCTGTCCTCATCAGGAGAATGACTCTCAAACTCCCCATCCTCTTCCTCCTCTTCTACCCATCCACGCTGAACAGATGGAATAAAAATTCCAAGGGTTAGTACCCTCTGTAGTGGAGGTAACCGTCTCCTGCTCCTCCTCCTCCTCTTTATAGTACGATTTGTGCTGAGAAGACGAACTGAGGGTAGTCTGGCTATCACCCAGTGTAATGTCTTCCCCCATTTCCACCTCTTCCACATGCAAAGCGTCGTCCTTAATTGTGAGCAGCGAGCATTTGAGTAGGCACAGAAGTGAGATGGTTACGCTGATAATAGCGTTATCGCCGCTCACCGTCTGTGCTGATTCCTCAAAGTTTCTTAAAACCTTTGAATAGCGGAAGCTGACTGAAAAGGCGACAACCATGTTGCAGCTGGTATTCCACTACTGCCCTCTGCTGCTCACAAATCCTGGCCAACATGTAGAACGTGGAGTTCCAGCGCGTGCTCACGTCGCACAAAAGGCGGTGAGCTGGCAATTGCAAGTGCTTCTGCAGTGTTGACAGAACGGCGGAAGCTGACAATGATTTGCCGAAATAAGCACACATGCGGCGCACCTTCACCAGTAGCTCAGGCTAATTGGGGTAGGTTTTAAGAAACTGCTGAACCACTAGGTTGAACACGTGGGCTAGGCATGGTATGTGTGTGAACTTGCCGAGCTCCAAAGCCATCACCCAGTTACGGCCATTATCAGACACAACCAAGCCTGGTTGTAGGTTGAGTGGAGAGAGCCAAAGCTCAGTCTGGTCCCTTATTCCCTGCTACAGCTTTGCGGCGGTGTGCTGTTTGTCACCAAAGCAGATCATTTTAAGCACAGCCTGTTGCTGCTTCCCCACTGCAGTGCTACACTGCTTCCAGCTACTGACTGATGTCTGACTGGTGCTGCAAGATGATAATTCAGAGGTGGAAGTGGAGGAGGAGGCGGAGGAGGAGAAGGGGGGGTAGCAGCCACTAACGTAGGTGGCGGCGGAAACCCTGATGGAAGTAGGGCCCGCAATCCTTGGCGTCAGTAACACCTGTGCCATCCCAGGGTACGACTCACTCCCGGCCTCCACAACGTTCACCCAGTGTGCCGTCAGGGAAATGTAGCGTCCCTGGCCAAAAGCACTTGTCCATGTGTCAGTCATTAAGTGGACCTTCCCAATAACTGCGATGGTCAGGGCACGGGTGATGTTACTGGACACATGCTGGTGTAAGGCTGGGACTGCACACCGTGAAAAAAAGTGGCGGCTGCGGACAGAGTACTGCAGGACAGCCGCCGCCATCAGGTGGCGGAAAGCCTAAGTGTCCACAAGCCTAAATGGCAACATTTCCAGGGCCAGCAATTTGGAAAGGTGCAAATTTAGTGCTATGGTCTCTGGGTGGGTGGCTGGGTATTTGAGCTTTCGTTCAAAGGCCTAGGGTATAGACATCTGTACGCTGCGCTGGGACACAGAAGTGACTGTGCTAGCTAATGGTGCTTGCAAAGGTCCAGGTGCATAACGGGAGGCATCCGGGCCTGCGTCTTGGACAGGGAATTGGCCAGCTGTAATACAGGGGAAGAGGAGACAGTGGTGTGACCCGCAGACACTGGTTGTGGACCCAGGCATTCGCCCCTGCTCATTTTGGTACGGCATAGGTTGCAAATGACAATTCTTTTATCGTTCGCACTTTCCTCAAAAAAAGCGCCAGACTGCAGAACACCTACCCCTCGGCAAGGGAGATTGCCGCAAGGGGGTGCTCCAGGGAACAGTTGCGGGCCTGTTTGGTGTGGCCTGCCTTCTCACTTTTATCTCCCCACTGCCTCTTCCAGCCTTTTGCGGTACTGCGGATCCCTCCCCCTCTGTACTGCTGTCCTCGCTTGGCTTGCCACCTTCCAAGGTTGGGTCAGTGTTTTTATCAGCGACCACCTCCTCTTTCACTTCCTCATTCTGGTCATCCTCCTGACTTGTTCACCTAACAACAACCTCAGTTATTGACAACTGTGTCTCATCCTCATCATGAAACTTTTGAGACACTAATTGCAGATTACTTATTGGCAACTGTATCTTATCATCATTATCCACCTCGTGAAACACTAATTGCCGTACCCCACTGTCATCTTCTTCTGACTGTGGATGCTACAGAGTTTGGGAATCAGGGTACAAGATCTCCTCATGTCCTTTTTCAAGCGGGCTTGGTGAGAGGCCCAAATTAAGAAACAGCTCCTCGGAATATCCAAGTGTGGGATCACTTGTTTGCCAAGACTCTCCATGGTGGGTGGAAGGAGTATCAGGGTGAGGATTCTGTTGACCAGACTCTTGGCTACTGTGATTGGACTTTGTGGAAGACAGGGTGGTTCTTAACCGACTGGAAGCATTATCTTCTGCAATCCAACTGACCACCTGATGGCGCTGGACTGACTTCGAGAGTGGCGTCCTGCGCTGCCCTGCAAACTGGGACAAGAAGCTAGATATTGTGGATGAGCGTGTTTCTAGTGCTCTGTTAGCAGGCACAGTTTCACCAGGCCCAGGGCCACAGCCTCTGCGTGCACCATCAGCAGCACGGCCACTTCCCTATCCCTTACTGCTCGCCTTGCGCATATTAAATGGTGTATATGCTTGCAAGTATGTCACACATACAGTAGCGCAGGTTTTGTAAGTGTATGAGCAAATAAAGTACACAGAATGTCACAGATATTTTTAGGATGCGCACATGTTAAACAGGAGGTATATCGCAAGTAAAGTCACTGTCACCACCTCCTAATAAAAAATTACACTGAATTAATGTCACTGAGATTTAGGTTGCACAAACGTTATACAGGAGGTATAGCACAAGTAATGTCATTGTCACCATCACCTAATAAAAAGTTACACTGAATTAATGTCACTGATTTTTACTTTGCACAAACGTTATACCGGAGGTATATCGCAAGTAATGTCGCTGTCACCACCGCCTAATAAAAAATTACACTGAATGAATGTCACTGATTGTCACGGAACCATGAACCAGACGTACAACAAGAGATAAGTGAAAATAGAAGGCTTTATTGAAAATAAAGTCCAAACGGATGGTGAAACCGAGCAGAGTCTTTGCGAAGCCAGAGGTCAGGAACCAGAAGGGTAGACAGACGAAGCCAGGATCAGGAACCAGCAGGGTAGTCAGACGAAGCCAGGATCAGGAACCAGCAGGGTAGTCAGACGAAGCCAGGATCAGGAACCAGCAGGGTAGTCAGACGAAGCCAGGATCAGGAACCAGAAGCAGCAGCAGTCTTAGAAGCATGTGAACACAAGAGGACCAAGCAAGGAACTGAAGCCACAGACCTCCTATATATATGAGCTAGGCATCCAGCTCCTCCCAGGGGAAGGAGGAGCCGCAGGGTGGAAGGCTACAAGAAACCCAGGACCCAAGATGGCCGCCAGCACATGTCAAACGAAGGAGAGCAGCAAGCAGGTAAGACCATGACAGTACCTCCCCCTCAAGGGCCCCTCCTCCGCGGAGCACAAAACGGTTTCTGAGGGAAGCGTGCGTGGAAGGCTCGGAGCAAGGCAGGAGCATGGACATCTGCGGAGGGAACCCAGGAACGCTCCTCTGGACCATAACCACGCCAATGGACCAAAAACTGCAACCGACCGCGGCCCAGGCGTGAGTCCAGGATATTGCTCACCTCATATTCCTCACGATTGCCCACTTGGACCGGACGAGGCCGAGGAACCGAGGAAGTGAAACGATTACACACCAGTGGCTTCAACAGGGAGACATGAAACATGTTGGAGATCCGCATGCCAGGAGGAAGCGCAAGGGCATAGGCTACCGGGTTTACCCTGCGAAGCACTCGGAAGGGACCAACAAAGCGAGGCGCCAGCTTGGGAGTGGGCACTCGAAGGTTGAGGTTGCGGGTGGACAACCATACACGGTCTCCGACCTGGTAGGAAGGAGCAGGCGCTCGTCTGCGATCAGCCTGGAATCTCTGGCGCTGCGCAGAGACCTCAAGGGACTTCTGGATCTGTACCCAAGAAGCACGTAGGACGGAAAGGTGATCCTCCACAGCCGGAATATCCTGGGGAGAGAATACCTCCGGTAACACGGCAGGTTGGAACCCATAATTGGCCATGAAGGGAGACGTCCCAGAGGAAGAGTTCACCGCCGTGTTCCTGGCAAACTCAGCCCAAGGCAGGAGGTCAACCCAATTGTCTTGGTGATCGGAGACATAGCAACGAAGGAATTGCTCCAAGGCCTGATTGGATCGTTCTGCGGCCCCATTGGACTGAGGGTGGTAGGCCGAGGAGAAGGAGAGATGAATCCCCAACTGGGAGCAAAAGGCGCGCCAGAACCTGGACACAAACTGACTCCCCCGATCCGACACAATCTCCTTAGGCAAACCGTGCAACCGGAAGACCTCCCTGGCAAAAATCGTGGCCAACTCTTGTGCAGATGGTAACTTCTTGAGAGGAACACAGTGGCACATTTTGGAAAACCGATCCACAATCATGAGAATGACCGTATGGCCTCGGGATGCAGGGAGGTCCACAATGAAATCCATCCCCAGGTGTGACCATGGGCGCTCCCCGGTGGCTATGGGTTGCAGAAGGCCCAACGGAAGGTGCCGAGGGGACTTACTCTGGGCACAAACGGAGCATGCCGCTACATATGCGGCGATGTCGGAACGTAGGGAAGGCCACCAGAACAGACGTGAAACAGCCCAGGACAGCTGATTCTTTCCAGGATGCCCCGCGGTCTTGGAGTTATGGTAGGTTCGCAACAACCGAGTGCGCAACTCCTCAGGCACAAAACATCTGCCGTTGGGTCTCCCAGAGGGAGCACCAGATTGAGCCGCCAAAATCTGCTCACCCAGGGGAGAGGTCAGGCTGGTGCGAATGGCGGCCAGGATCTGATTCGGAGGTATGACCGAAGTCGGAATCGACTCCTCCCTGGACAGCTCGGAGTACTGCCGTGATAAGGCATCCGCCCTGATGTTCTTGGAACCGGGTAGGTAGGAGACCACGTAATTAAAACGTGACAAGAACAGAGCCCATCTGGCCTGACGTGGTGTCAATCTCTTGGCCTCAGAAAGGTAGGTCAGATTCTTGTGGTCCGTCAGGATGAGAACCGGAACCACCGAACCCTCGAGCAAGTGCCTCCATTCTTTAAGGGCCTGCACGATGGCCAATAACTCCCTGTCACCAATCTGATAGTTGCACTCCGCGGAAGACAGTTTCCGGGAGTAAAACCCACAAGGAAGCAGAGGACCCTCTGGTGTTCTACGCTGAGACAGAAGGGCGCCTACTCCCGTCTCAGACGCGTCCACCTCGAGGACAAAGGGCAACCCAGGGTTGGGATGCGACAGAATCGGAGCCGACACAAAGGCGGACTTTAGGGCCTCAAAAGCTCGGATGGCCTCGAGCGGCCAGACCTGGGAATTACTGCCCTTCCTGGTCAGATCCGTGAGAGGCTTGGCCAGCATGGAAAAGTCCCTGATGAACTTCCGACAAATAATTGGCGAAGCCCAAAAAGCGCTGCAGGGAACGAAGACCACTGGGCTGGGGCCACTGTAAGACAGCCGAAACCTTCTCAGGATCCATGGAGAACCCCTCAGCGGAAATGATGTAACCTAAGAAGGTTACCTGGGATCGGTGAAATTCGCATTTCTCAAGCTTACCGAACAGCTTGTTCTCTCGTAACCGTTGCAACACTCGTCTGACATCCAGAATGTGGGCCTCCATGGATTCAGAATATACCAAGATGTCATCCAAATAGACTACCACACACTGCTGCAACAGGTCACGGAAAACATCGTTGATGAATTCCTGAAAGACTGCGGGCGCATTGCACAACCCAAAGGGCATAACCAAGGATTCATAATGACCGGTCCTGGTGTTAAACGCGGTCTTCCACTCATCGCCCGCCTTGATCCTTACCAGGTTATATGCCGCCCTCAGGTCGAGTTTGGTAAAGACCGTGGCCCCTTTAAGGCGATCGAACAGCTCGGAAATCAAGGGTATCGGGTAAGCGTTCTTGATCGTGATGCGATTGAGACCCCTGTAATCGATGCAAGGCCTCAACTCACCGCCCTTCTTTTTCACAAAGAAAAATCCAGCCCCTGCCGGGGACGAAGATTTGCGAATGTGTCCGCGTGAAAGCGCCTCCCTCACGTACTCCTCCATGGCCTCATTCTCCGCTACCGACAGTGGATAGACTTTGCCACGAGGAGGAACGGCACCAGATTGTAACTCTATGGCACAATCGTATGGGCGGTGCGGAGGTAGGGCAACCGCGCGCACCTTATCGAATACATCCCGGTACTCCTCGTATTCAGGAGGCAACAGAGAGTCCGAGGAAGTACACAGCAACTTGACAGACCCATGGATGCAACTAGCCCCACACTGCGGTGACCACGAGAGGATCTCGACCGATCTCCAATCGAAAGTCGGATTATGCTTCTGGAGCCAGGGGTACCCCAAGACCACCGAGTAGTGTGGAGACGAAATAACCTGGAGGCAGACCGACTCTCTGTGAACGGCACCAATGGCTATCCCCACTGGAAGGGTCTCATGAGTCACGTGTGGCGGCAGAAGGGGTCTGCCGTCTATCGCCTCAAGAGCCAGTGGGGAACCTCGAGCCTGCAGAGGAATGGAATTGGCGGCAGCGAACACACTATCAATGAACAAACCACCAGCACCAGAGTCCACCAACGCCTGGGTCGTCACCGAGCCCCCGACCCAGGAGAGGACAACAGTGATCAGTGGTTTGTCAACACGGGAAACCGGGGACGAGGAGACTCCACCCAAGATCTGCCCCCGACAGGATCTCAGGGTACGAGCGTTTCCCGGACGGTTCGGACATGCCAACCGAAAATGCCCACCGAGACCACAGTACATGCATCGGCCCTCACGTCTCCGGAGTGCCCTCTCCCCCTCGGACAGGCGAGCAAACCCCAGCTGCATGGGTTCACCCCCAGACAAGTCATCCCCAGGAGGCGTGGGAGGAGAGGGAGGCACAGGTGGGACAGCAAACGTAGGCACCAATCTGTTAGAAGACCTCCGCAGGTTCTCCTTAAAGGAAGGTCTCTCCCTGAGTCTGGTGTCAATCAAAATCAGGAAAGAAATAAGAGACTCGAGCTCAACTGGTAGGTCCTTAGCTGCAACCTCATCCTTCAAGGCATCCGAGAGACCATGAGAGAAAGCAGCGACCAGAGCCTCATTATTCCAGCCCACCTCTGCTGCCAGGGTACGAAACTCAATGGCGTATTCAGCTACGGATCGTGAACCCTGTCTGATGGACATAAGGAGCTTCGCAGCAGAGGCAGCACGAGCCGGCACATCGAATACCTTCCGAAGAGAAGCAACAAAACCGGAAAACTCGGCAACCACCGGATTGTTGTTCTCCCATAAAGGGCTGGCCCAGGCCAAGGCCTTGTCCGAGAGCAGCGAGATCAAGAAGCCCACCTTTGATCTCTCAGTAGGAAAGGCATGTGGCAGCAACTCGAAATAAATGCCCACCTGGTTAAGGAAACCTCGGCACTGAGTTGGCTCTCCCCCAAAGCGCTGTGGAAGAGGGGCAGAACCGGTCATACCCCGAAACACCGCAGGCGCAACAACAGGTGTCGGGGTAGACTCTGGCGCAACAACCGGAGCGGCAGTAGGAGCGAGCCCAGGAGCGACAACCGACCCATCGGCAACGGGAGCGAAATGAGCCGTGCGTTCAAGCAGGGTTTGCAACGCCACAGCGAACCGACCCAACAGGTGATCCTGCTGATCAAGTCTGGCAACCAGCGTGGGTAGCGAGGATGGCCCTGTACCGTCAGAATTCATGGCTTGGTCCTAATGTCACGGAACCATGAACCAGACGTACAACAAGAGATAAGTGAAAATAGAAGGCTTTATTGAAAATAAAGCTGTAAAGCAAAAGTCCAAACGGATGGTGAAACCGAGCAGAGTCTTTGCGAAGCCAGAGGTCAGGAACCAGAAGGGTAGACAGACGAAGCCAGGATCAGGAACCAGCAGGGTAGTCAGACGAAGCCAGGATCAGGAACCAGCAGGGTAGTCAGACGAAGCCAGGATCAGGAACCAGCAGGGTAGTCAGACGAAGCCAGGATCAGGAACCAGAAGCAGCAGCAGTCTTAGAAGCATGTGAACACAAGAGGACCAAGCAAGGAACTGAAGCCACAGACCTCCTATATATATGAGCTAGGCATCCAGCTCCTCCCAGGGGAAGGAGGAGCCGCAGGGTGGAAGGCTACAAGAAACCCAGGACCCAAGATGGCCGCCAGCACATGTCAAACGAAGGAGAGCAGCAAGCAGGTAAGACCATGACACTGATATTCAGGATGTGTACACCTTAAACAGGAGGTATAGCGCAAGTAATGCCGCTGTCACCACCGCCTAATAAAAAATTACACTGAATGAATGTCACTGATATTTAGGATGCGCAAAAGTTAAAAAGGAAGTATAGCGCAAGAAATGTCGCTGTCACCACCGCCTAATAAAAAATTACACAGAATTAATGTCACTGATATTTAGGTTGAACAAACATCATACAGGAGGTATAGCATAACTAATGTCACGGTCATCAGCGGCTAATAAAATATTACACTGTATTAATGTCACTGATATTTAGGATGGGCAAACATTATACAGGAGATGTAGCGCAGTTAATGTCGCTGCCAGCAGCAGCAAAAAAAATTTGACTGAATGTCACTGATATTTCGGATACACAAACGTTAAACAGGAGATGTAGCGCATGTAATGTCGCTGTCTGCAGCGGACACCGTCTACGGAATAAGATATTTTTAGGCTGCGCACACGTTACACAGGAGATGTAGCGCAGATAATGTCGCTGTCTGCAGTGCAAGCTATTTAGTGCAGGTTGCGCAAAAAATATATATTGCTGGCAGATACAACTATAGTCCTTAAAAGGACTTTTGGGTCTCTAACAAGTTTTAGCAATTTAGCGCAGGTTGCGCAAAAAATATTTGTTGCTGCCACACACAATAGTCCTTAAAAGGACTTTTAGGTCTATAACAAGTATAAAAACTTAAATATTGCTATTTCAATCCCTACACTATCTCTCCCTTCTGCTCTCCAGCTCTCCCTGACTAAGGCCGAATGCACACGGCCGTGTTCCGCGGCCGAGAGCGGTCCGTGGTATGCCGGGCTGGATTCCTGTTCAGAGCAGGAGTGCACAGCGTCATTGGTTGCTATGACGCCGTGCGCTTCATGCCGCCGCTGCACTACAGTAATACACTCGTATAGTGTATTACTGTACTGCAGCGGCGACATAAAGTGCACGGTGTCATAGCAACCAATGACACCGTGCGCTCCTGCTCTGAACAGGAATCCAGCCCGGCATACCACGGACCGCTCTCGGCCGCGGAACACGGCCGTGTGCATTCGGCCTAATACTGAGCCGAACACATGTTATCGGGTGCTATCTAGCACCCAATGACGCGTTCCTGCCAGCCAATCACTGTAATGCCAGCAGCCAACATGGCTACGGAATTACAGTGAATGGCAGTATTTACTTGCATGTTTATTGTCTGCGTAGCAGCCAACAAACCTGGGGGGAGGAGACTCTAGCATCGTGCTCGAGCACACGCGGTATTTGGCCGAACACCGCAATGTGCTGAGCATCGCAATGCTCAAGCTGAACTAGTGTTCAGCCGAGCATGCTCGCCCAACACTAATCTTAACCCTGTGATCTAAATTTCCTAAAAAGTCATTTAAGGAGGTACACCATTCGCGATATAGCCACAATTGCCCGGTTATAAAATAGCCCTTGAAGTAGGGAAGATTTAAACCTCCCTGATCCTAGGGCTTATATAAATATTCTAATTTAAGCTTTACCCTCTTTCTTTCCCACAGCAAATCATTAATTATCTTCTCGATAAGCTTAAAAAATGTATCCTCTATTCATAAAGGTGAATTCCTAAGGATATATAGATTTTTAATGCTGTATAGTACATTATTTTGACCATCAACCAGCTGCAATGCACAACACAATCACTGGGTAGTCATGCATAGAAAGTCTAGTGTATACATCTCTCAAGAGTAGGGATGATTGAATCCCTCAAAACTCGATTCATGTTTAATTCGATTGTAATTGAATCAAATGTGCTCCAATTGGCCATGAAAATATGTGTATCATAGGACTCATATTTTTCTCTCTAGCCTCTCTTTTAAATCTTTCTCTCTCTCAAAAAATTTCCTGAATCGAATCATCAAAAACTCATATGTGTAAGCAAGTGTATCAAGAAATTATGGGGATCAATTATTTAGACCAGCATTTTAGACTGCAGTCTTAGCAACCCCTATATCTGGCCTCTACATGACTTTGGCACATCCAGCACCAGTCTAAAACAGGCATAGAGCGTTCCCTTCGCTGCCCACATCACGCCCATTTTTTAAGACCTGGCATGAGCGGGGAAAAGTCCCAGATTGCAGCGCAACTGGTTGTTGCCCTGCAATCTATGTCTGAAATACACCTAATATAGGTGTATTTCAGAATAACAAATGACCCCCTAAGTTCTTTTTTCCAAGATTGTCATTCTGCTCTACACATTATGTTGAGCCAAGAGGAAAGATAAGGAAGGACACATCTGTTTGTGACATATACAGTATGTTTGTACATATGCAAAGTTTTTTTGGAATAAAGTATTTAGAGTATTGCTAGATAGTAATACTACAGGGAGTGCAGAATTATTAGGCAAGTTGTATTTTTGAGGATTAATTTTATTATTGAACAACAACCATGTTCTTAATGAACCCAAAAAACTCATTAATATCAAAGCTGAATATTTTTGGAAGTAGTTTTTAGTTTGTTTTTAGTTTTAGCTATTTTAGGGGGATATCTGTGTGTGCAGGTGACTATTACTGTGCATAATTATTAGGCAACTTAACAAAAAACAAATATATACCCATTTCAATTATTTATTTTTACCAGTGAAACCAATATAACATCTCAACATTCACAAATATACATTTCTGACATTCAAAAACAAAACAAAAACAAATCAGTGACCAATATAGCCACCTTTCTTTGCAAGGACACTCAAAAGCCTGCCATCCATGGATTCTGTCAGTGTTTGATCTGTTCACCATCAACATTGCGTGCAGCAGCAACCACAGCCTCCCAGACACTGTTCAGAGAGGTGTACTGTTTTCCCTCCTTGTAAATCTCACATTTGATGATGGACCACAGGTTCTCAATGGGGTTCAGATCAGGTGAACAAGGAGGCCATGTCATTACATTTTCTTCTTTTATACCCTTTCTTGCCAGCCACGCTGTGGAGTACTTGGACGCGTGTGATGGAGCATTGTCCTGCATGAAAATCATGTTTTTCTTGAAGGATGCAGACTTCTTCCTGTACCACTGCTTGAAGAAGGTGTCTTCCAGAAACTGTCAGTAGGACTGGGAGTTGAGCTTGACTCCATCCTCAACCCGAAAAGGCCCCACAAGCTCATCTTTGATGATACCAGCCCAAACCAGTACTCCACCTCCACCTTGCTGGCGTCTGAGTCGGACTGGAGCTCTCTGCCCTTTACCAATCCAGCCACGGGCCCATCCATCTGGCCCATCAAGACTCACTCTCATTTCATCAGTCCATAAAACCTTAGAAAAATCAGTCTTGAGATATTTCTTGGCCCAGTCTTGACGTTTCAGCTTGTGTGTCTTGTTCAGTGGTGGTCGTCTTTCAGCCTTTCTTACTTTGGCCATGTCTCTGAGTATTGCACACCTTGTGCTTTTGGGCACTCCAGTGATGTTGCAGCTCAGAAATATGGCCAAACTGGTGGCAAGTGGCATCTTGGCAGCTGTACGCTTGACTTTTCTCAGTTCATGGGCAGTTATTTTGCGCCTTGGTTTTTCCACACGCTTCTTGCGACCCTGTTGACTATTTTGAATGAAACGCTTGATTGTTCGATGATCACGCTTTAGAAGCTTTGCAATTTTAAGAGTGCTGCATCCCTCTGCAAGATATCTCACTATTTTTGACTTTTCTGAGCCTGTCAAGTCCTTCTTTTGACCCATTTTGCCAAAGGAAAGGAAGTTGCCTAATAATTATGCACACCTAATATAGGGTGTTGATGTTATTAGACCACACCCCTTCTCATTACAGAGATGCACATCACCTAATATGCTTAATTGGTAGTAGGCTTTCGAGCCTATACAGCTTGGAGTAAGACAACATGCATAAAGAGGATGATGTGGTCAAAATACTCATTTGCCTAATAATTCTGCACGCAGTGTATTCACATGGAGCTTGAAGGTGCTGTGGTGCACACTTTCTAACAAGTCGATTATCATTTAATGAGGATCAATGTTAACTAGTAGTGACGAGCGGGAGGTGCCATATTCGTTTCGATGAAATTCGCGAATATTCATTTAATATTAGTCGAAATCGAATATTCGTCATTTTTCTAGTTATCGCGATTAATATGCAATTTAAATAATCGCGTATTGCGATTGTAACTTAAGGCTACTTTCCTATTGGCTTCATATCTAGAATTAGCGAATATGACCAATGTATTAGCTCCATATCCGTCAACTTCGCTAATTCTAGCAATCAAATAGGAAAGTTGACTATAGAGACAGCTGTGTTTAATTCGCTATGCGATTATATTACTTTTTTTTTTTTTATATAAATAGAATAATTATAATACTTGATAATTATTATAATTATTCTATTTATTTTAAAAAAAAGCAAAGTAATATAATTGCATAGCGAATTAAACTTAGCTGTCTCTATAGTCAACTTTCCTATTTGATTGCTAGAATTAACGAAGTTGACGAATATGGAGCTAAAACGAACATGGAGAATACTTTGTTATCTTTGTTTTGAAGAATATGACGAATACATTCGTCATATTCGCTAATTCTACCAAGCCAACCATAGTAAACCAGGTCCAAGTTGAAATCGCAATGCGATTAATTCAAGTTATATTAATCGCATTGCAATTACAACTTAGCACTGCTATATTTAATATTAGGCTAGAATTAACGAATATGGAATATAGCAGTGCTGAGTTGTAATCGCAATTTGATTATTATAACTTGAATTAATCGAATTGCGATTTCAACGTAATTCTCAAATCCGACAGTACATTCTAGTATGGAAACTTTCCAATGGTGATGGGGACGCTCCATGAGCACGGAAGTCGGCAGAAGCGGCAACGGTCACCAGGAAGCCAGGAATCCTAAGGACAGGTAAGAACTACTTTTGGGAAGTGGGAAAGAAAAAATGCAACAATAAATAAAATTAAAAAACAAATATACGAAATATCGAATTTATAGCACTATATTCGAAATATTCACGAATTAGCGAAGTGCCGATATTCGCTAAAAAAAATTGATATTCGAATATTCGTGCTCAACACTATTAACTAGCAGTAGAATTTGGAATTCACATACAATAATGGGTGGGTTTCTGACTAAACTGAAAGGTAAAACCTTAGTAAAGATGGGGCAGAGATGAAATGGCTCTAAGTGGAATATTTGGATGTAAAATATTTAATCTGCTAAGATAGGTGCAGCAGCTATGTGTGTTGTACAATATAAAAGGAAGGTTAAGGTTACATAGCGATTCTACCATTTAAATATGTTGTTCAGTAATTGGAATAAACATTCAAATTTTCACCAGCACAGTTCTCATTAGCTACACATCAATACCTGGGCAGAAAACATGGGTCAGTGAACCGAATTTCTCACTGCCCAACTGAATTCATTAATCATTCTCTACCATGATGGCTTTATACACAGACATATTGAAATCAGTGTTTTGCTCTAGTTAAAGCCTTAGGAAATTGACGGGAAATTTTAAGTCTCTCTTTTTTATTTATTTTACTCACTTATATAGCACCGACATGTTCGGCAGCCCTTCAAAGAGATTAGCATCACACTGTCCCCAATGGGGCTCACAATCTAAGTTCCATATCAGTATGTCTTTGGAGTGTGGGGGGAAACCGGAGTACTCTTCTTATATGGTACTTTGTGTTCAAACAAAATGCAAACTATAATAAATGTGCATAAATGTCTTTCTTTCTTTATTTCTTTTCTAAAAATAAATTATAGTTAACTCGTTAAGGCTGGGTTCACATCACATTTTTTGCCATCCATTTAATGTGTTAAAAAATGGCATCTGTAACATCCATATAGACTGAGGGGTGCAGATGTTAGATCGAATAGCCAATCCATCTCAAAATGTGGTGGGTCCTGAAGCAATTAAAAACATGATGTGAACCCAGCCTTACTTTTTCTGCAATTCTTAGACTGAGGGGTGCAGATGTTAGCAATTAACCCTTTCCGCAGACAGTAAAGTCTAAGTGCCATAAATGAACAGAACCTTACTATCTGATTCCACTGCATGGCCTTGATGGTTCTAAACCTTCTATAACTATATGTTCTCGCATGGTCATTTTCTCAGTTAAGTTGTTCTTTGGTATCTGTTCAGAATAGCGTTTCCTGGATGAGGCTTCATTTTGGGCCTACTTAGCTCACACATGTAGGTCCTGCCTGCAAAGTAGGAACAGATGGTCTTCATGGCAACCTAACCAAGACTGCCAGTGTTAACTGTTTGTTGTCCACAGACAACATTCGGAATGCAAAGTGCACAGAGAGATAAGTGCTTTTAACATTAACTCAAACTGCACACTGCACAAGCACGTAAATATTTTCAGACGTCTATCCATTTTACATTGTATAGATGTTATTTTTTTCTTGTTTATTTTTACAATTACAAATATAATACTGAATAGTGTATACAGGTGACATAAATGGTACTATTAATCTTAACCACCTCCGGACCGCCTAACGCAGGATCGCGTTCCGGAGGTGGCAGCCCTGCGCAGAGTCACGCATATATGCGTCATCTCGCGATGGCCGAGATTTCCTGTGAACGCGCGCACACAGGCGCGCGCGCTCACAGGAACGGAAGGTAAGAGAGTTGATCTCCAGCCTGCCAGCGGCGATCGTTCGCTGGCAGGCTGGAGATGTGTTTTTTTTAACCCCTAACAGGTATATTAAACACTGTTTTGATAACAGCGTCTAATATACCTGCTACCTGGTCCTCTGGTGGTCCCCTTTGTTTGGATCGACCACCAGAGGACACAGGTAGCTCAGTAAAGTAGCACCAAGCACCACTACACTACACTACACCCCCCCCGTCACTTATTAACCCCTTATTAGCCCCTGATCACCCCTGATCACCCCATATAGACTCCCTGATCACCCCCCTGTCATTGATTACCCCCCTGTCATTGATCAACCCCCTGTAAAGCTCCATTCAGACGTCCGCATGATTTTTACGGATCCACTGATAGATGGATCGGATCCGCAAAACGCATCCGGACGTCTGAATGAAGCCTTACAGGGGCATGATCAATGACTGTGGTGATCACCCCATATAGACTCCCTGATCACCCCCTGTCATTGATTACCCCCCTGTAAAGCTCCATTCAGATGTCCGCATGATTTTTACGGATGCACTGATAGATGGATCGGATCCGCAAAACGCATCCGGACGTCTGAATGAAGCCTTACAGGGGCATGATCAATGACTGTGGTGATCACCCCATATAGACTCCCTGATCACCCCCCTGTAAAGCTCCATTCAGATGTCCGCATGATTTTTACGGATGCACTGATAGATGGATCCGATCCGCAAAACGCATCCGGACGTCTGAATGAAGCCTTACAGGGGCATGATCAATGACTGTGGTGATCACCCCATATAGACTCCCTGATCACCCCCCTGTAAAGCTCCATTCAGATGTCCGCATGATTTTTACGGATGCACTGATAGATGGATCCGATCCGCAAAACGCATCCGGACGTCTGAATGAAGCCTTACAGGGGCATGATCAATGACTGTGGTGATCACCCCATATAGACTCCCTGATCACCCCCCTGTCATTGATCACCCCCCCTGTCATTGATCACCACCCCTGTCATTGATCACCCCCCTGTCATTGATCACCCCTCTGTAAGGCTCCATTCAGACATTTTTTTGGCCCAAGTTAGCGGAATTTTATTTATTTTTTCTTACAAAGTCTCATATTCCACTAACTTGTATCAAAAAATAAAATCTCACATGAACTCACTATACCCCTCACGGAATCCAAATGCATAAAATTTTTTAGACATTTATATTCCAGACTTCTTCTCACGCTTTAGGGCCCCTAGAATGCCAGGGCAGTATAAATTCCCCACATGTGACCCCATTTCGGAAAGAAGACACCCCCAGGTATTCCGTGAGGGGCATATTGAGTCCATGAAAGATTGAAATTTTTGTCCCAAGTTAGCGGAACGGGAGACTTTGTGAGAAAAAAATTAAAAATATCAATTTCCGCTAACTTGTGCCAAAAAAAAAAAATTTCTATGAACTCGCCATGCCCCTCATTGAATACCTTGGGGTGTCTTCTTTCCAAAATGGGGTCACATGTGGGGTATTTATACTGCCCTGGCATTCTAGGGGCCCCAAAGCGTGAGAAGAAGTCTGGTATCCAAATGTCTAAAAATGCCCTCCTAAAAGGAATTTGGGCACCTTTGCGCATCTATATAAAGAGTATGGTGGCTCTCTATCGCCTTTCACTGTGGATGGGTGCTACTAAGCCTGATGACTCACCCAGTCAAATAAATTGAAAATGTATATAGAAAGGCTGAGCACTCTCCCAATGGACCACACACAGACTATTCAAAATTATTATATTTATTACACCGATTTTGCGCATCTAGGCTGCAAAAAAGTGTCACACATCTGGTATCGCCGTACTCAGGAGAAGTTGGGGAATGTGTTTTGGGGTGTCATTTTACATATACCCATGCTGGGTGAGAGAAATATCTTGGTCAAATGCCAACTTTGTATAAAAAAATGGGAAAAGTTGTCTTTTGCCAAGATATTTCTCTCACTCAGCATGGGTATATGTAAAATGACACCCCAAAACACATTCCCAAACTTCTCCCGAGTACGGAGATACCAGATGTGTGACACTTTTTTGCAGCCTAGGTGGGCAAAGGGGCCCATATTCCAAAGAGCACCTTTAGGATTTCACAGTTCACTTTTCCCATTTTTTTATACAAAGTTGGCATTTGACCAAGATATTTATCTCACCCAGCATGGGTATATGTAAAATGACACCCCTAAACACATTCCCCACCTTCTCCTGAGTACGGCAATACCAGATGTGTGACACTTTTTTGCAGCCTAGGTGGGCAAAGGCGCCCATATTCCAAAGAGCACCTTTCGGATTTCACAGGTCATTTTTTACAGAATTTGATTTCAAACTCCTTACCACACATTTGGGCCCCTAGAATGCCAGGGCAGTATAACTACCCCACAAGTGACCCCATTTTGGAAAGAAAAGACCCCAAGGTATTCGCTGATGGGCATAGTGAGTTCATGGAAGTTTTTATTTTTTGTCACAAGTTAGTGGAATATGAGACTTTGTATGAAAAAAAAAAAAAAAAATCATCATTTTCCACTAACTTGTGACAAAAAATAAAAAATTCTAGGAACTTGCCATGCCCCTCACGGAATACCTTGGGGTGTCTTCTTTCCAAAATGGGGTCAATTGTGGGGTAGTTATACTGCCCTGGCATTCTAGGGGCCCAAATGTGTGGTAAGGAGTTTGAAATCAAATTCTGTAAAAAATGACCTGTGAAATCCGAAAGGTGCTCTTTGGAATATGGGCCCCTTTGCCCACCTAGGCTGCAAAAAAGTGTCACACATCTGGTATCTCCGTACTCAGGAGAAGTTGGGGAATGTGTTTTGGGGTGTCTTTTTACATATACCCATGCTGGGTGAGAGAAATATCTTGGCAAAAGACAACTTTTCCCATTTTTTTATACAAAGTTGGCATTTGACCAAGATATTTATCTCACCCAGCATGGGTATATGTAAAAAGACACCCCAAAACACAATCCCCACCTTCTCCTGAGTATGGAGATACCAGATGTGTGACACTTTTTTGCAGCCTAGGTGGGCAAAGGGGCCCATATTCCAAAGAGCACCTTTCGGATTTCACAGGTCATTTTTTACAGAATTTGATTTCAAACTCCTTACCACACATTTGGGCCCCTAGAATGCCAGGGCAGTATAACCACCCCACAAGTGACCCCATTTTGGAAAGAAGAGACCCCAAGGTATTTCGTGATGGGCATAGTGAGTTCATAGAAGTTTTTATTTTTTGTCACAAGTTAGTGGAATATGAGACTTTGTAAGAAAAAAAATAAAATAAAATAAAATCATCATTTTCCGCTAACTTGTGACAAAAAATAAAAAGTTCTATGAACTCACTATGCCCATCAGCGAATACCTTAGGGTGTGTACTTTCCGAAATGGGGTCATTTGTGGGGTGTTTGTACTGTCTGGCCATTGAAGAACCTCAGGAAACATGACAGGTGCTCAGAAAGTCAGAGCTGCTTCAAAAAGCGGAAATTCACATTTTTGTACCATAGTTTGTAAACGCTATAACTTTTATCCAAACCATTTTTTTTTTACCCAAACATTTTTTTTTTATCAAAGACATGTAGAACTATGTGTAAAAAGTGGCCTGGTCTTTCAGGGTGTTTAAGCACTGGGGGCTGAAGTGGTTAAAGGGGTCGTCTCACTTCAGCAAATGGTATTTAACATGTAGAGAAAGCTAACACAAGACACTTACTAATGTATTGTGAGTGTTCATATTGCCGGTTTGATTTATTTTTCCATCACATTATACACTGCTGGTTTCAATGGTTACGACTATCCTCCAATCCAGCAGCAGTGGTCATGCTTACATACTATACTGCAGTCCTGGCCACCAGAGGGGTTGGTGCTTTTTTCTATAATGTGCAAGCACAGCCATCACTGCTGGATTACAGGGTGGTCAAAACCCCTGGAAACATGCAGTGTATAATTCGATTAAAAAAATGAATCAAGTCAGCAAAGGGGCAATATGGATATACCCATGATGTGAGACAATCCCTTTAAGAAAAGTTTGGTAACATACTGCAGTTATATATGACATCGTGAAATATGGTGACATACTAGTAACTGCATGGATGCAAAAGAAGAATGGTTCATTATTAAACAAATGGTAGAGCATATCTGAAGTTATGTGGGCAGAGTAAACATGATCTTGTGCTTCTTTTAAGATCTGAGATCATAACTGGCAGCAGGGAAAAAAGTCGGAAGAAGCTGGTTGATGGATTATTGAATGTAAGAGGGTTCATTCCTAGGCAGTAATGAGAATAAATTGTATAAAAGACAGTCCATTGTCAAAGAAAAACCAAAACATAAGATATCACTATCCCTCTTAAAGCAGAGAAATTCAAATTTATAAAATAGTGATTTTTTTCCAAATTTTCCGTAAATTTGAGATTTTTTGGTAAATAAAGGTAAAATATATTGATTCAAATTTATGACTAAAATGAAGTACAATGTGTCTCAGAATTTCTTGGATAAGTAAAAGCACTCCAGAGTAATTATCACATAAAGTGAAACATGTCAGATTTGCAAAATGTGGCTTAGTCCTTATGGTGAAAACTGGCTTGGTCTTGAAGGGGTTAAAATTGATGGTAATTTTTCCACTTTGATTTATTGGTGATGGAGTGATTGTCATTAGACTATGGCATTTTCCACTGAAGATTCAATCTTACTGAAATCATAACATTTCTAACTAAGTTAAGATTCCAAAAGATATAGCTTTAACCCCTTAAGGACAATAACTATATGTGCAGTTTTACAAAGCAGACACCTAAATGCAATGCTGGTGATCGGCAGTAATGGTGATCATGAACAATTAACCCCTCTGATGCCATGGTCAATAGTGACCATAGCATCTGAGCGGTGAAACCCCAGGGGGTGTTACACCAAGATTGAGGGAGCCGCCCAGTTATTGCAGTCTTTCTCCTCAGAAAGAATCTGAGGCATGCCACAGCAATGTTCGTATGGAGCCCTGCCTGTGGCAGGTCTCTCTATATGAATGAATCAAATCTCCCTTAGGCTCCATTCACACGTCCGCAACGTGTTTTGCGGATCCACGGATCCGCAGATCCGCAAAACACGGACAGGGGCAATGTGCGTTCCGCATTTTGTGGACCGCACATTGCCGGCACTAATAGACTATGCCTGTTCTTGTCTGCAATTGCGTGTGAATGGACCCTTAGACTACAATGGTAATTCATTGTAGGAATCAGATGATCGCATATTCTAGTCTCCTAGGAGGACTTAAAATAAATGAAAAAAAGTCAAAAATCTTTTTAAAAATTGAAAAAATATATAAAAATTCAAATCAGCCCATTTTCCCTGTAATAAGAACAAAAAAACAAACAATATACAGTACAGACCAAAAGTTTGGACACACCTTCTCATTCAAAGAGTTTTCTTTATTTTCATGACTATGAAAATTGTAGATTCACACTGAAGGCATCAAAACTATGAATTAACACATGTGGAATTATATACATAACAAACAAGTGTGAAACAACTGAAAATATGTCATATTCTAGGTTCTTCAAAGTAGCCACCTTTTGCTTTGATTACTGCTTTGCACACTCTTGGCATTCTCTTGATGAGCTTCAAGAGGTAGTCCCCTGAAATGGTCTTCCAACAGTCTTGAAGGAGTTCCCAGAGATGCTTAGCACTTGTTGGCCCTTTTGCCTTCAGTCTGCGGTCCAGCTCACCCCAAACCATCTCGATTGGGTTCAGGTCCGGTGACTGTGGAGGCCAGGTCATCTGGCGCAGCACCCCATCACTCTCCTTCATGGTCAAAAACCCCTTACTTTCAACGTTTTCCCAATTTTTCGGCTGACTGACTGACCTTCATTCCTTAAAGTAATGATGGCCACTCGTTTTTTTTTACTTAGCTGCTTTTTTCTTGCCATAATACAAATTCTAACAGTCTATTCAGTAGGACTATCAGCTGTGTATCCACCTGACTTCTCCTCAACGCCACTGATGGTCCCAACCCCATTTATAAGGCAAGAAATCCCACTTATTAAACCTGACAGGGCACACCTGTGAAGTGAAAACCATTTCAGGGGACTACCTCTTGAAGCTCATCAAGAGAATGCCAAGAGTGTGCAAAGCAGTAATCAAAGCAAAAGGTGGCTACTTTGAAGAACCTAGAATATGACATATTTTCATTTGTTTCACACTTGTTTGTTATGTATATAATTCCACATGTGTTAATTCATAGTTTTGATGCCTTCATAGTCATGAAAATAAAGAAAACTTTTTGAATGAGAAGGTGTGTCCAAACTTTTGGTCTGTACTGTAGATCGGCAAAACATTGTTGCATCCCAAAATACCCAAACTATTAAAATATAAACATATGTGGTAATGGGAACAGTCTTGGAAGGCGTGTATGTCCCACTCAGGTACCTCAGCTGGGTGAGACAGCTAAAATCCAGAGAGTTGCAGTAGTCTCAGCAAAGCATAGTTTGATGAGACAGTTTTGTTTATTAATTCTGGGCTGGATTTTAATTTGATTGGCGGGAAGGCTTGGCAGTGGGATCTGCCAATCCACACCCTTCCGGCACGGGTATTCCCTTCTACCTGAGGTGATCGAACGTGAGGCCTGCTGTAATTAGGCCGGCATAAAGCGCCTCACACAAAGTGTGTGTGATCCTGGAGCAGAGGCTCAGTGTGAGTGGTCTCAGCCGGGTTGGCTGAGGGGCCACGAGGCTGGGCAATAGCCTAAACTTTGGGGGACCCTGTGAAACAAGGATCATAAGGTTTATTTTCAGACGTCTATCCATTTTACATTGTATAGATGTTATTTTTTTCTTGTTTATTTTTACAATTACAAATATAATACTGAATAGTGTATACAGGTGACATAAATGGTACTATTAATCTTAACCACCTCCGGACCGCCTAACGCAGGATCGCGTTCCGGAGGTGGCAGCCCTGCGCAGAGTCACGCATATATGCGTCATCTCGCGATGGCCGAGATTTCCTGTGAACGCGCGCACACAGGCGCGCGCGCTCACAGGAACGGAAGGTAAGAGAGTTGATCTCCAGCCTGCCAGCGGCGATCGTTCGCTGGCAGGCTGGAGATGTGTTTTTTTTAACCCCTAACAGGTATATTAAACACTGTTTTGATAACAGCGTCTAATATACCTGCTACCTGGTCCTCTGGTGGTCCCCTTTGTTTGGATCGACCACCAGAGGACACAGGTAGCTCAGTAAAGTAGCACCAAGCACCACTACACTACACTACACCCCCCCCCCCCGTCACTTATTAACCCCTTATTAGCCCCTGATCACCCCTGATCACCCCATATAGACTCCCTGATCACCCCCCTGTCATTGATTACCCCCCTGTCATTGATCAACCCCCTGTAAAGCTCCATTCAGACGTCCGCATGATTTTTACGGATCCACTGATAGATGGATCGGATCCGCAAAACGCATCCGGACGTCTGAATGAAGCCTTACAGGGGCATGATCAATGACTGTGGTGATCACCCCATATAGACTCCCTGATCACCCCCTGTCATTGATTACCCCCCTGTAAAGCTCCATTCAGATGTCCGCATGATTTTTACGGATGCACTGATAGATGGATCGGATCCGCAAAACGCATCCGGACGTCTGAATGAAGCCTTACAGGGGCATGATCAATGACTGTGGTGATCACCCCATATAGACTCCCTGATCACCCCCCTGTAAAGCTCCATTCAGATGTCCGCATGATTTTTACGGATGCACTGATAGATGGATCCGATCCGCAAAACGCATCCGGACGTCTGAATGAAGCCTTACAGGGGCATGATCAATGACTGTGGTGATCACCCCATATAGACTCCCTGATCACCCCCCTGTAAAGCTCCATTCAGATGTCCGCATGATTTTTACGGATGCACTGATAGATGGATCCGATCCGCAAAACGCATCCGGACGTCTGAATGAAGCCTTACAGGGGCATGATCAATGACTGTGGTGATCACCCCATATAGACTCCCTGATCACCCCCCTGTCATTGATCACCCCCCCTGTCATTGATCACCCCCCCTGTCATTGATCACCCCCCCTGTCATTGATCACCACCCCTGTCATTGATCACCCCCCTGTCATTGATCACCCCTCTGTAAGGCTCCATTCAGACATTTTTTTGGCCCAAGTTAGCGGAATTTTATTTATTTTTTCTTACAAAGTCTCATATTCCACTAACTTGTATCAAAAAATAAAATCTCACATGAACTCACTATACCCCTCACGGAATCCAAATGCATAAAATTTTTTAGACATTTATATTCCAGACTTCTTCTCACGCTTTAGGGCCCCTAGAATGCCAGGGCAGTATAAATTCCCCACATGTGACCCCATTTCGGAAAGAAGACACCCCCAGGTATTCCGTGAGGGGCATATTGAGTCCATGAAAGATTGAAATTTTTGTCCCAAGTTAGCGGAACGGGAGACTTTGTGAGAAAAAAATTAAAAATATCAATTTCCGCTAACTTGTGCCAAAAAAAAAAAATTTCTATGAACTCGCCATGCCCCTCATTGAATACCTTGGGGTGTCTTCTTTCCAAAATGGGGTCACATGTGGGGTATTTATACTGCCCTGGCATTCTAGGGGCCCCAAAGCGTGAGAAGAAGTCTGGTATCCAAATGTCTAAAAATGCCCTCCTAAAAGGAATTTGGGCACCTTTGCGCATCTATATAAAGAGTATGGTGGCTCTCTATCGCCTTTCACTGTGGATGGGTGCTACTAAGCCTGATGACTCACCCAGTCAAATAAATTGAAAATGTATATAGAAAGGCTGAGCACTCTCCCAATGGACCACACACAGACTATTCAAAATTATTATATTTATTACACCGATTTTGCGCATCTAGGCTGCAAAAAAGTGTCACACATCTGGTATCGCCGTACTCAGGAGAAGTTGGGGAATGTGTTTTGGGGTGTCATTTTACATATACCCATGCTGGGTGAGAGAAATATCTTGGTCAAATGCCAACTTTGTATAAAAAAATGGGAAAAGTTGTCTTTTGCCAAGATATTTCTCTCACTCAGCATGGGTATATGTAAAATGACACCCCAAAACACATTCCCCAACTTCTCCCGAGTACGGAGATACCAGATGTGTGACACTTTTTTGCAGCCTAGGTGGGCAAAGGGGCCCATATTCCAAAGAGCACCTTTAGGATTTCACAGTTCACTTTTCCCATTTTTTTATACAAAGTTGGCATTTGACCAAGATATTTATCTCACCCAGCATGGGTATATGTAAAATGACACCCCTAAACACATTCCCCACCTTCTCCTGAGTACGGCAATACCAGATGTGTGACACTTTTTTGCAGCCTAGGTGGGCAAAGGCGCCCATATTCCAAAGAGCACCTTTCGGATTTCACAGGTCATTTTTTACAGAATTTGATTTCAAACTCCTTACCACACATTTGGGCCCCTAGAATGCCAGGGCAGTATAACTACCCCACAAGTGACCCCATTTTGGAAAGAAAAGACCCCAAGGTATTCGCTGATGGGCATAGTGAGTTCATGGAAGTTTTTATTTTTTGTCACAAGTTAGTGGAATATGAAACTTTGTATGAAAAAAAAAAAAAAAAATCATCATTTTCCACTAACTTGTGACAAAAAATAAAAAATTCTAGGAACTTGCCATGCCCCTCACGGAATACCTTGGGGTGTCTTCTTTCCAAAATGGGGTCAATTGTGGGGTAGTTATACTGCCCTGGCATTCTAGGGGCCCAAATGTGTGGTAAGGAGTTTGAAATCAAATTCTGTAAAAAATGACCTGTGAAATCCGAAAGGTGCTCTTTGGAATATGGGCCCCTTTGCCCACCTAGGCTGCAAAAAAGTGTCACACATCTGGTATCTCCGTACTCAGGAGAAGTTGGGGAATGTGTTTTGGGGTGTCTTTTTACATATACCCATGCTGGGTGAGAGAAATATCTTGGCAAAAGACAACTTTTCCCATTTTTTTATACAAAGTTGGCATTTGACCAAGATATTTATCTCACCCAGCATGGGTATATGTAAAAAGACACCCCAAAACACAATCCCCACCTTCTCCTGAGTATGGAGATACCAGATGTGTGACACTTTTTTGCAGCCTAGGTGGGCAAAGGGGCCCATATTCCAAAGAGCACCTTTCGGATTTCACAGGTCATTTTTTACAGAATTTGATTTCAAACTCCTTACCACACATTTGGGCCCCTAGAATGCCAGGGCAGTATAACCACCCCACAAGTGACCCCATTTTGGAAAGAAGAGACCCCAAGGTATTTCGTGATGGGCATAGTGAGTTCATAGAAGTTTTTATTTTTTGTCACAAGTTAGTGGAATATGAGACTTTGTAAGAAAAAAAAAATAAATAAATAAAATCATCATTTTCCGCTAACTTGTGACAAAAAATAAAAAGTTCTATGAACTCACTATGCCCATCAGCGAATACCTTAGGGTGTGTACTTTCCGAAATGGGGTCATTTGTGGGGTGTTTGTACTGTCTGGCCATTGAAGAACCTCAGGAAACATGACAGGTGCTCAGAAAGTCAGAGCTGCTTCAAAAAGCGGAAATTCACATTTTTGTACCATAGTTTGTAAACGCTATAACTTTTATCCAAACCATTTTTTTTTTACCCAAACATTTTTTTTTTATCAAAGACATGTAGAACTATGTGTAAAAAGTGGCCTGGTCTTTCAGGGTGTTTAAGCACTGGGGGCTGAAGTGGTTAAAGGGGTCGTCTCACTTCAGCAAATGGTATTTAACATGTAGAGAAAGCTAACACAAGACACTTACTAATGTATTGTGAGTGTTCATATTGCCGGTTTGATTTATTTTTCCATCACATTATACACTGCTGGTTTCAATGGTTACGACTATCCTCCAATCCAGCAGCAGTGGTCATGCTTACATACTATACTGCAGTCCTGGCCACCAGAGGGGTTGGTGCTTTTTTCTATAATGTGCAAGCACAGCCATCACTGCTGGATTACAGGGTGGTCAAAACCCCTGGAAACATGCAGTGTATAATTCGATTAAAAAAATGAATCAAGTCAGCAAAGGGGCAATATGGATATACCCATGATGTGAGACAATCCCTTTAAGAAAAGTTTGGTAACATACTGCAGTTATATATGACATCGTGAAATATGGTGACATAATAGTAACTGCATGGATGCAAAAGAAGAATGGTTCATTATTAAACAAATGGTAGAGCATATCTGAAGTTATGTGGGCAGAGTAAACATGATCTTGTGCTTCTTTTAAGATCTGAGATCATAACTGGCAGCAGGGAAAAAAGTCGGAAGAAGCTGGTTGATGGATTATTGAATGTAAGAGGGTTCATTCCTAGGCAGTAATGAGAATAAATTGTATAAAAGACAGTCCATTGTCAAAGAAAAACCAAAACATAAGATATCACTATCCCTCTTAAAGCAGAGAAATTCAAATTTATAAAATAGTGATTTTTTTCCAAATTTTCCGTAAATTTGAGATTTTTTGGTAAATAAAGGTAAAATATATTGATTCAAATTTATGACTAAAATGAAGTACAATGTGTCTCAGAATTTCTTGGATAAGTAAAAGCACTCCAGAGTAATTATCACATAAAGTGAAACATGTCAGATTTGCAAAATGTGGCTTAGTCCTTATGGTGAAAACTGGCTTGGTCTTGAAGGGGTTAAAATTGATGGTAATTTTTCCACTTTGATTTATTGGTGATGGAGTGATTGTCATTAGACTATGGCATTTTCCACTGAAGATTCAATCTTACTGAAATCATAACATTTCTAACTAAGTTAAGATTCCAAAAGATATAGCTTTAACCCCTTAAGGACAATAACTATATGTGCAGTTTTACAAAGCAGACACCTAAATGCAATGCTGGTGATCGGCAGTAATGGTGATCATGAACAATTAACCCCTCTGATGCCATGGTCAATAGTAACCATAGCATCTGAGCGGTGAAACCCCAGGGGGTGTTACACCAAGATTGAGGGAGCCGCCCAGTTATTGCAGTCTTTCTCCTCAGAAAGAATCTGAGGCATGCCACAGCAATGTTCGTATGGAGCCCTGCCTGTGGCAGGTCTCTCTATATGAATGAATCAAATCTCCCTTAGGCTCCATTCACACGTCCGCAACGTGTTTTGCGGATCCACGGATCCGCAGATCCGCAAAACACGGACAGGGGCAATGTGCGTTCCGCATTTTGTGGACCGCACATTGCCGGCACTAATAGACTATGCCTGTTCTTGTCTGCAATTGCGTGTGAATGGACCCTTAGACTACAATGGTAATTCATTGTAGGAATCAGATGATCGCATATTCTAGTCTCCTAGGAGGACTTAAAATAAATGAAAAAAAGTCAAAAATCTTTTTAAAAATTGAAAAAATATATAAAAATTCAAATCAGCCCATTTTCCCTGTAATAAGAACAAAAAAACAAACAATATACAGTACAGACCAAAAGTTTGGACACACCTTCTCATTCAAAGAGTTTTCTTTATTTTCATGACTATGAAAATTGTAGATTCACACTGAAGGCATCAAAACTATGAATTAACACATGTGGAATTATATACATAACAAACAAGTGTGAAACAACTGAAAATATGTCATATTCTAGGTTCTTCAAAGTAGCCACCTTTTGCTTTGATTACTGCTTTGCACACTCTTGGCATTCTCTTGATGAGCTTCAAGAGGTAGTCCCCTGAAATGGTCTTCCAACAGTCTTGAAGGAGTTCCCAGAGATGCTTAGCACTTGTTGGCCCTTTTGCCTTCAGTCTGCGGTCCAGCTCACCCCAAACCATCTCGATTGGGTTCAGGTCCGGTGACTGTGGAGGCCAGGTCATCTGGCGCAGCACCCCATCACTCTCCTTCATGGTCAAAAACCCCTTACTTTCAACGTTTTCCCAATTTTTCGGCTGACTGACTGACCTTCATTCCTTAAAGTAATGATGGCCACTCGTTTTTTTTTACTTAGCTGCTTTTTTCTTGCCATAATACAAATTCTAACAGTCTATTCAGTAGGACTATCAGCTGTGTATCCACCTGACTTCTCCTCAACGCCACTGATGGTCCCAACCCCATTTATAAGGCAAGAAATCCCACTTATTAAACCTGACAGGGCACACCTGTGAAGTGAAAACCATTTCAGGGGACTACCTCTTGAAGCTCATCAAGAGAATGCCAAGAGTGTGCAAAGCAGTAATCAAAGCAAAAGGTGGCTACTTTGAAGAACCTAGAATATGACATATTTTCATTTGTTTCACACTTGTTTGTTATGTATATAATTCCACATGTGTTAATTCATAGTTTTGATGCCTTCATAGTCATGAAAATAAAGAAAACTTTTTGAATGAGAAGGTGTGTCCAAACTTTTGGTCTGTACTGTAGATCGGCAAAACATTGTTGCATCCCAAAATACCCAAACTATTAAAATATAAACATATGTGGTAATGGGAACAGTCTTGGAAGGCGTGTATGTCCCACTCAGGTACCTCAGCTGGGTGAGACAGCTAAAATCCAGAGAGTTGCAGTAGTCTCAGCAAAGCATAGTTTGATGAGACAGTTTTGTTTATTAATTCTGGGCTGGATTTTAATTTGATTGGCGGGAAGGCTTGGCAGTGGGATCTGCCAATCCACACCCTTCCGGCACGGGTATTCCCTTCTACCTGAGGTGATCGAACGTGAGGCCTGCTGTAATTAGGCCGGCATAAAGCGCCTCACACAAAGTGTGTGTGATCCTGGAGCAGAGGCTCAGTGTGAGTGGTCTCAGCCGGGTTGGCTGAGGGGCCACGAGGCTGGGCAATAGCCTAAACTTTGGGGGACCCTGTGAAACAAGGATCATAAGGCCAGATTCGGGAGGACTACTGGGCCACAATCCCCCTAAAGGTATTGAAGTGTCACAGCCTGGAGGTTGCTGGACTGTATGGCTGAGGAAAGCTGCATTTGTGTTCCATGTGTGAACAGGGCTCTCTAGGTGAGTCAGTGATACGTTTATTTATCCCATACAGACTGTTTTTCATCTCATCATCTCCCAAAAAACATTGAATACAAGTGATAATAAAACATACACACTCCTAAATGGTATCAATAAAAAAGTCAGATCACCATGCAACAAATGAACTCTCACACAGCTCCGCAGATATAAATATATATTAAAAAGATTTTGGGGGGGGGGGGGGGGGTCAAAATATGACAATGCAAAGTAAAAATCTGTTGTTTTCAAAGTAATTTTTTTACGTTTTAAAACACAAGAAAAACTATATAAATATGGTATCACTGCAACTAACACACAGAATAAAGGTAACTTGTCAGTTTTACTGCAAAGGGAACATAGTAAAAACAAAAACTATAAAACTATAGTAAAATTGTATTTATTTTTGCAATTCCAAAACATTTGGCATTATTTCCAGCTTCCCACTACATTGTATGCAATATAAAATGGTGTCATTAGAAAGTATAACTTGTCCTGCAAAATAAAAATCCTAGTACAGCTGTATGAACAAAAAAAAAGTTATGGCTCTGGGAAGGCAGGGAATATAAAAGAAAACACAAAAAATGAAAATTGATCTGTTCTTAAGGGGTTAAAAATGAATATGTGGTTGCTGACAAACAAAGAATGAAAATACAGTCAGGTCCATAAATATTGGGCCATCGACACAATTCTAACATTTTTGGCTCTATACACCACCACAATGGATTTGAAATGAAATTAACAAGATAACTTTAACTGCAGACTGTCAGCTTTAATTTGAGGGTATTTACATCCAAAACAGGTGAACGGTGTAGAAATTACAACAGTTTGCATATGTGCCTCCCACTTGTTAAGGGACCAAAAGTAATGGGGCAGAATAATAATCATAATTCAAACTTTTACTTTTTAATACTTGGTTGCAAATCCTTTGCAGTCAATTACAGCCTGAAGTCTGGAACGCATAGACATCACCAGATGCTGGGTTTCATCCCTGGTGATGCTCTGCCAGGCCTCTACTGCAACTGTCTTCGGTTCCTGCTTGTTCTTGGGGCATTTTCCCTTCAGTTTTGTCTTCAGCAAGTGAAATGCATGCTTAATCGGATTCAGGTCAGGTGATTGACTTGGCCATTGCATAACATTCCACTTCTTTCCCTTAAAAAACTCTTTGGTTGCTTTTGCAGTATGCTTTGGGTCATTGTCCATCGGCACTGTGAAGCGCCGTCCAATGAGTTAGGAAGCATTCTGCGACTCATAGGTCAGAATGGGTGTGGGGTTTGGGGAGATGGGAGGGGGGTTTTCTTTCCACGGGGGACTGTCGAGGTATTGAGGGTGCTCGTTTGGGGAGCCCCTGTGTTTGATTTGGTCTCTAGACATCTACCAGCCATAGTGGCCCTGCTAGAAACACACCTTACAGGTGAAAAAGCGGCGGCGCTTGGCGGAAGGAGATGGGCCTCCCATGAATACCACTCATGTTATTCAATATACTCTAGGGGGGTTAGTGTCTATGTCCATAGACAGGTAGACTATGAGCCAATAGAACAATTAATTGATCAAGAGGGACGGTTTATTTTTCTTCACTGTTACTGGCAAGGGCAAAGGAGAATTATTGCTTTTATATACATTCCACCACCCTTCACGACAACGGTATTATGCAGACTGATGGATTACATTTCAGCACGAGAGGAGTGCCCGGTGCTGGTGATGGGCGATTTTAACTCAGTCATGGACATTAAAAAAGATAGGACCTCCACAATAACTAATTATGAATTAAACCCTGGTTCAAGCACTTTGCTATCCAGAATGTGTAAAGAAATGGCGTTGGTTGACATATGGCGATCGCTTTATGGAAATAAGCAAGTATACTCATGCTTCAGTAATACACATAGGTCCATGTCGCGAGTTGATCTGGCCCTCACCAGCCCCGGGCTTATGAATAGGGTTAAAAAAATGAATTACGAACGCCATGGTGTTTCCGATCACAGCCCTGTTATGGTAATACTGGATAGCCACACTAAACCAAACCAAAATAGGATTTTTAAACTCAATCCCCATTGGATGACATTAATAAGGGATCTGGATAAGATCAATGAGGAAATAAAGCTCTTTTGGAGTGACAATGTTAACTCAACACACATTCATATGGTCTGGGACGCGCTTAAGGCATACCTTCGGGGTATATATTCACAACGAATCAGGAAACAGAAAAATGCCTTTGCTCAAAGCCAAAAAGAAATAGAAGATTTACTTGGCCAGATAATGAATGAGATCATATATGCAAATACCCCAGAAAAACAACTTCAACTGCAAAAAGTGCAAGATGACTATAAACAATATCTATATAAAAAAGCACAGAATAAAATGTTCTTTCCAGGGTTGAGAATCTTTAGCGAGTCCGGTAAACCAAGTAGACTGCTATCCATGATAGTTAAAAATCAAAGGGGGAGTAATAATATTGCCGGCATTAGGACAGAGGCATGAAATATTCTACGGGATTCTGGTGATATTTTAAGGGAATTTACCCGATATTTTTCATTACTATACAAAGCGGGGACTAAAAATCAAGGAGGACAAATACACTGCGTGCAGAATTATTAGGCAAATGAGTATTTTGACCACATCATCCTCTTTATGCATGTTGTCTTACTCCAAGCTGTATAGGCTCGAAAGCCTACTACCAATTAAGCATATTAGGTGATGTGCATCTCTGTAATGAGAAGGGGTGTGGTCTAATGACATCAACACCCTATATTAGGTGTGCATAATTATTAGGCAACTTCCTTTCCTTTGGCAAAATGGGTCAAAAGAAGGACTTGACAGGCTCAGAAAAGTCAAAAATAGTGAGATATCTTGCAGAGGGATGCAGCACTCTTAAAATTGCAAAGCTTCTGAAGCGTGATCATCGAACAATCAAGCGTTTCATTCAAAATAGTCAACAGGGTCGCAAGAAGCGTGTGGAAAAACCAAGGCGCAAAATAACTGCCCATGAACTGAGAAAAGTCAAGGGTGCAGCTGCCAAGATGCCACTTGCCACCAGTTTGGCCATATTTCAGAGCTGCAACATCACTGGAGTGCCCAAAAGCACAAGGTGTGCAATACTCAGAGACATGGCCAAGGTAAGAAAGGCTGAAAGACGACCACCACTGAACAAGACACACAAGCTGAAACGTCAAGACTGGGCCAAGAAATATCTCAAGACTGATTTTTCTAAGGTTTTATGGACTGATGAAATGAGAGTGAGTCTTGATGGGCCAGATGGATGGGCCCGTGGCTGGATTGGTAAAGGGCAGAGAGCTCCAGTCCGACTCAGACGCCAGCAAGGTGGAGGTGGAGTACTGGTTTGGGCTGGTATCATCAAAGATGAGCTTGTGGGGCCTTTTCGGGTTGAGGATGGAGTCAAGCTCAACTCCCAGTCCTACTGCCAGTTTCTGGAAGACACCTTCTTCAAGCAGTGGTGCAGGAAGAAGTCTGCATCCTTCAAGAAAAACATGATTTTCATGCAGGACAATGCTCCATCACACGCGTCCAAGTACTCCACAGCGTGGCTGGCAAGAAAGGGTATAAAAGAAGAAAATCTAATGACATGGCCTCCTTGTTCACCTGATCTGAACCCCATTGAGAACCTGTGGTCCATCATCAAATGTGAGATTTACAAGGAGGGAAAACAGTACACCTCTCTGAACAGTGTCTGGGAGGCTGTGGTTGCTGCTGCACGCAATGTTGATGGTGAACAGATCAAACACTGACAGAATCCATGGATGGCAGGCTTTTGAGTGTCCTTGCAAAGAAAGGTGGCTATATTGGTCACTGATTTGTTTTTGTTTTGTTTTTGAATGTCAGAAATGTATATTTGTGAATGTTGAGATGTTATATTGGTTTCACTGGTAAAAATAAATAATTGAAATGGGTATATATTTGTTTTTTGTTAAGTTGCCTAATAATTATGCACAGTAATAGTCACCTGCACACACAGATATCCCCCTAAAATAGCTAAAACTAAAAACAAACTAAAAACTACTTCCAAAAATATTCAGCTTTGATATTAATGAGTTTTTGGGGTTCATTGAGAACATGGTTGTTGTTCAATAATAAAATTAATCCTCAAAAATACAACTTGCCTAATAATTCTGCACTCCCTGTAGATCAATATTTAGACAATATTAAGATCCCTGAATTTGACCAACAAGACATTGATTGGTTAAATAGACCTATCCAATTGATCGAGTTGCAAAATACGTTAAAATCTATTAAGGGTAATACATCCCCCGGGGTGGACGGTTTCCCATTTGAACTGTATCGGAAACACGAAGGAACTGTACTCCCCCTAAAGCTAGAGGTATTGAACCAATCATGGATAACAGGTTCCCTACCCCCTTCATGGATGGAAGCCACCATTACATTGATCCCTAAAAAAGGGCATGACCCGCTGTTAGTTACATCTTACCGCCCCATCTCTCTGTTGAACACAGATTATAAAATTCTTGCAAAACTATTAGCGAATAGATTAAAAACAGTTATCCACAAAGTTGTCCATGCAGATCAAACTGCGTTTATCCCCAAAAGGAATATACAGGACAATGTGAGGAGGGCCTTCTTGAACGTCCAGGTAGGGGAGGGGGAGGACTGCTACATCCTGTCCCTGGATGCTGCTAAGGCCTTTGACAGGGTGGAGTGGCCTTTCCTTTGGAGAGTAATGTCTCGGGTTAAAATAGGCGAATACTTTTCCAGATGGGTCCGTATTTTGTATCAAGGGCCGGTATCCAGGGTCCGAATTAATGGTGAATACTCAGTTCCCTTCCCCTTGACCCGAGGAACACGCCAAGGATGCCCCCTCTCCCCCTTGCTCTTCTCGCTGTTTCTGGAGCCAATGGCATGTAAAATTAGAGAGGATAAGGAGATACTAGGCTTTGGGTGCGAGGGAGAGGTGGACAAAATAAGTCTCTATGCGAATGACATGCTACTGTTTTTGGGGAAAGGATACATGAACCTGCCTAGGGTCATGGATAGCCTGGACGAATTTGGATCCCTATCTGGATATGAGATAAACTGGGGAAAATCTAAATTTCTCTCATTAAGACGTCCGGTCCCGCCTGACTATAAATTTCAGGTTAGTATATTGACCCCAGGAGACTCCCTATCATATCTGGGTATCCAGATAGGGACCAAGTTGGAACACTATATGGAATTAAATATACTTCCAATAATAGATAGAGTTAAAGAAAAAATTAGAATATGGCTAAAACTCCCCTTGTCACAAATTAATCGTATAGCACTTATTAAAATGTCGCTACTTCCAATGTTATTATATATAATCAATGCCAGTCCAATAACGATAGAAGATACGTTTTTCAATAAATTAGAAGCATTCTCTTGATTGTTTACTTTGACACACATACACCTACCTCCTGGAGAGTGTTCTTGATCTGGCCAACTGTTGTGAAAGGTGTTTTCTTCACCAGGGAAAGAATTCTTCGGTCATCCACCACAGTTGTTTTCCGTGGTCTTCCAGGTCTTTTGGTGTTGCTGAGCTTCTTTTTAAGAATGTTCCAAACAGTTGTTTTGGCTATGCCTAATGTTTTTTCTATTTTGCTATCTCTCTGATAGGTTTGTTTTGTTTTTTTCAGCGTAATGATGGCTTGCTTCACTGATAGTGGCAGCTCTTTGGATCTCATCTTGAGAGTTGACAGCAACAGGTTCCAAATGCAAATAGCACACTTAAAATGAACTCTGGACCTTTTATCTGCTCATTGTCATTGGTATAATGAGGGAATAACACACACCTGGCCATGGAACAGCTGATAAGCCAATTGTCCCATTACTTTTGGTCCCTTAACAAGTGGGAGGCACATATGCAAACTGTTGAAATTCCTACACCGTTCACCTGATTTGGATGTAAATACCCTCAAATTAAAGCTGACAGTCTGCAGTTAAAGCATATCTTGTTTGTTTCATTTCAAATCCATTGTGGTGGTGTATAGAGCCAAAAATGTTAGAATGTCAATGTCACAATATTTATAGACATGACTGTATTACCCAGAAGCACCCCTGTTATTTATGGATCCGAACACTGCAGCAAGAAAATCCCCTGTGCTCCTACTATTGGTGACCTATCCGCTGGAAAGGTCATCATTTTCCCTTCGGTGGGCATCTGACATCTGGCACCCCCAACGATTATCTATTCCCTGCAGTCAGTGGTGCTGGAACTAGAACTTTCAAGCTGGAAGAACAACTCTATTCAAAGTGTAGTGCTAGTGCTGGGTTCCTGCAGGTCAGCTCGCATTCACTTGAATTACTGCAGTAACACAACATGGACTCTATACTTTCAATGGACACACTAGCGGCTCCACTTAAAGTGCTAGTTCTAGTCCCAGCAGCTACAGGGAACAGAATATTGGTGGGGGTACCAGGTAGACCATCAATCAGATATTGATAACCAATCCAGAGGTTAAGTCATCAATATTAATTGCCCAGAAAACCCTTTAAAGGAAGGAAATTTCTAACAGAGACAACAGTTTAACAATTGGATTAATTAAAATTGTGTTATGTTAGAGATTGCAAATATAGATAAGAAAATGGATTCAGAACTAATCAGATTAGTTTAAAACTTTCTTCCAAATTCGGGTTTTAATGAATCCGAAACCTTTGAGAATCATCCCCCACAAACTACTTAGAATGGTGGCCTCCATTTTACACATCAGAAGACAGAGAAGAGGGATCACATGACCTTGGGTGGTGGCCGGTGGGCTTCTCCATAATGCCTTGCAGACAACCTTTCCTCTAGAATAGCCAATAATGAAGGATTGTAGGTGTGTAAGTTACTAATGGTAACAGTGAATGAGTCATAGTCTCTATAAAACAGTCCAACAAAATAATAATGTTGCTTTATGGGGATATACTGTATATTGGATAGATAGCACATCAAACATTGAGTAATAGTAAAGAACACAATACAGATAGGTTACTTTGGCTAATGCTATCTTGGCATCAAAGAGCTTAAAGGGGATGGATACAGTCCTAGGATACCTTAGAATGTCATGCATGACTTTTCAGAGTAATTGGGGCACTTTTAATTAGGTTAAAATGTATTAGGACTGAACAAAATCAGAATCTGACCTGAGATTTTTTTCTCATCTGTAACTGTAGCATTCATATACCAAGAATATACAGTACATACATGTGGCATGGAAGACAATATAGCATCACGAACATTGCTACAATAGTCTGCTGACAATTATATTATTCTTCTCCATGGAGATAACTTCGAGAAATATTTTACCAGTATTTTAATTAAAAGTGATTTAGAAATAAATCACAAACATCAAGAAAGAAGAAAACACACAAAAAGCTTTAACAAAATGTAATTCACACATTTGCATAACTAACTTAACACTTCAGTATTTTTTATCACCTGTTCTTGTTTTTATCTTGAAGAACATTCGTCTGGAATTCCAATCACCGCTCCCATAAAATGGCATTGACATTAGAGAGAATCTAAGTTGACAAAGTTGAATTCGATCCAAATTTCAGGAAAAATTTGATTTGCACCGAATCTGAATTTCCTCACGCTTCATGGTAATGAATAGCATTTTTTTTAAATGGCTGCTGCACGTGTGAGGACATGGAGCAAGGAACTCTGTGAAGGCGGGATCACCCATAATGCCATGCATGCAGCCAATCAGCAGGCAGCCAGCCCTGTTATGTCATAGCCCTCTAAATAGCCTCAGCCATCTTGGATTCTGACATTTTCCAGTGTACTTAGTGCAGGGAGAAACGTCAGCAGGCACTATGGACAGTGCTAGAGAAAACTTCATTTTGCTAAAAAAAACTATTTACAAGTGCAGGAAAAGATTATTCAAGGTGCAGGGAAATGATAGGGAGGAATCATTCCACTGCATTTATGTTGAACAGGGTTCAGTAGGGAGGGTTACAGCCTGGGTAATAGGGACAATCCTATTGCACCTTGCTGCACTGACTGGGGACCCAAATTGCCATTAAACAGCTCTGTAATTCCAGCAAACTGTTCTTGTATTGGGGTAATACAGCCATTAACAGGGTTTATTACAAGGAAATATTTCTACGTCTTATTTGCCCCTGTGCGGTGCAGTTATATGTTCTAAAGCAGGCATCCTCAAACTGCGGCCCTCCAGCTGTTGTAAAACTACAACTCCCACAATGCCCTGCTGTCGACTGATACCTGTAGGCTGTTTGGGCATGATGGGAGTTGTAGTTTTGCAACAGCTGGAGGGCCGCAGTTTGAGGATGCCTGTTCTAAAGCATTTTTTGGCTTGTATTAGTGTAAAAAAAGGGCTTATTAGCCGTTGTGTGGTGAAGTGCTAAAATTACAGCACTTTATGTCATGTATTAGTGGCAAAAGAAAAACATATTTGCCGCTCAGCGGTGTAGTTATGTGTTCTAAAGCCTTTTGTGGCGTGTATTAGTGGCAAAAGTAAAATATAGTTGCCGTTCAGCGTTGCAGTTATATGTTATAAAGACTTTTTTGTCATGAAATAATGGCAAAATAAAAATATATTTGCTGTTCAGCGTTGCAGTTATATGTTCTAAAGCCTTTTGCAGCATGTATTAGTGGCAAAAGAAAAATATATTTGCCGTTCAGCGGTGCAGTTATGTGTTTTAAAGCCTTTTGTGACGTGTATTAGTGGCAAAAAATATATATATTTCCCGTTCAGCGGTGCAGTTATGTTATAAAGCCCTTTCTGTCATGTAATAGTGGCAAAATAAAAATATATTTGCCGTTCAGCGGTGCTGTTATATATTCTAAAGCCTTTTGTGGCGTGTATCAGTGGCAAAAGAAAAAATCGAATTGGCGTTCAGCGGTGCAGTTATATGTTATTAAGCCTTTTGTGACGTGTGTGTATTAGTGGCAAAAGTAAAATATAGTCGCCGTTCAGAGGTGCAGTTATATGTTCTAAAGCCTTTTGTGGTGTGTATTAGTGGCAAAATAAAAATATATTTGCCGTTCAGCGGTGCAATTATATATTCTAAAGCCTTTTGTGGCATGTACAGTCTTGTGAAAAAATTAGGACACCCTTTGAAAGCATGTGGTTTTTTGTAACATTTTTAATAAATGGTTATTTCATCTCCGTTTCAACAATACAGAGAGATTAAAGTAATCCGACTAAACAAAGAAAACTGAAGAAAAGTATTTTCAAGATCTTCTGTAAATGTCATTCTACAAAAATGCCTATTCTAACTGAGGAAAAAGATAGGACACCCTTGCCCCTAATAGCGAGTGTTACCTCCTTTGGCTGAAATAACTGCAGTGAGACGGTTCTTGTAGCCATCTACCAGTCTTCGACATCGGTCTGAGGAAATTTTACCCCACTCCTCAATGCAGAACTTTTTCAGCTGTGAGATGTTTGAGGGGTTTCTTGCACGTACAGCCCTTTTCAAGTCACCCCACAGCATCTCAATGGGATTCAAATCTGGACTTTGACTTGGCCATTCCAGGACTCTCCATTTCTTCTTTTTCAGCCAATCTTTGGTTGATTTACTAGTATGTTTTGGGTCATTGTCATGTTGCATGGTCCAGTTCCGCTTCAGCTTTAATTTTCTAACTGATGGTCTCACATGTTCTTCAAGCACCTTCTGATACACAGTAGAATTCATCGTGGATTCTATGATGGTGAGCTGACCAGGTCCTGCTGCAGCAAAGCAGCCCCAAACCATGACACTTCCACCTCCATGCTTCACAGTTGGTATGAGGTTCTTTTCTTGGAATGCTGTGTTTGGTTTACGCCAAACATGTCCTCTGCTGTTGTGTCCAAATAATTCAATTTTGGACTCATCTGTCCAAAGAACATTATTCCAGAAGTCCTGGTCTTTGTCAACTTTATCGCTGGCAAATGTCAGTCTGGCCTCGATGTTTCTCTTGGAAAGCAAAGGTTTCCTCCTTGCACACCTCCCATGCAAGTTAAACTTGTACAGTCTCTTTCTGATTGTAGAGGCATGTACTTCTACATCAACAGTAGCCAGAGCCTGCTGTAGTTCTCGAGATGACACTTTAGGGTTTTTGGATACCTCTTTTAGCATCTTGCGGTCTGCTCTTGGGGTGAACTTGCTGGGGCGACCAGTCCTGGGCATGTTGGCAGTTGTTTTGAAAGCCCTCCACTTGTAGACTATCTTCCGGACAGTGGAATGGCTGATTTCAAAATCTTTTGAGATCTTTTTAAATCCCTTCCCAGACTCATAGGCTGCTACAATCTTTTTTCTGAAGTCCTCTGACAGCTCTTTTGCTCTCACCATGGTGCTCACTCTCACTTCAACAGTCAGGAGCACACCAAACTAAATGTCTGAGGTTTAAATAGGGCAAGCCTCATTCAACATGCAGAGTAACGATCTACTAATTATGTGCACCTGGTGTGATATACCTGTGTGAGATCTGAGCCAATTTAAGAGGGAATACATGTGAGGGTGTCCTATCTTTTTCCTCAGTTAGAATAGGCATTTTTGTAGAATGACATTTACAGAAGATCTTGAAAAGACTTTTCTTCAGTTTTCTTTGTTTAGTTGGATAACTTTAATCTCTCTGTATTGTTGAAACGGAGATGAAATAACCATTTATTAAAAATGTTACAAAAAACCACATGCTTTCAAAGGGTGTCCTAATTTTTTCACATGACTGTATTAGTGGCAAACGAAAAATGTATTTGATGTTCAGCGGTGCAGTTATGTGTTCTAAAGCCTTTTGTGACGTGTGTGTATTATTGGCAAAAGTAAAATATAGTTGCCGTTCAGCGGTGCAGTTATATTTTCTAAAGCGTTTTGTGGTGTGTATTAGTGGCAAAAGAAAAATATATTTCCCGTTAAGCGGTGCAGTTATGTTATAAAGCCCCTTTTGTTGTGTAATAGTCGCAAAATAAAAATACAGGTGAAACTCGAAAAATTTTAATATAGTGCAAAGTTCATTTATTTCAGTAATGCAACTTAAAAGGTGAAACTAACATATGAGATAGACTCATTACATGCAAAGCGAGATATTTCATGCCTTTATTTGTTATAATTTGGATGATTAGGGCTTACAGTTTATGAAACCCCAAAGTCTCAATTTTGAGGTACCCTTTGCTCAGGGGGTATGGATTAATTAGCTGACTAGAGTGTGACACTTTGAGTCTAGAATATTGGACCTTTTCACAAAATTCAAATTTTAAGCTGCATTAATGCAATTCTTTTTAATTTGCATTACTGAATGAAATGGACTTTTGCAGAATATTTACATTTTTCGAGTTTCACCTGTATATTTGCCGTTCAGCGGTGCAGTTATATATTCTAAAGTCTTTTGTGGTGTGTATTAGTGGCAAAAGAAAAATATATTTGCCGTTCAGCTGTGCAGTTATAGATTCTAAAGCCTTTTGTAGTGTGTATTAGTGGCAAAAGAAAAATATATTTGCCATTCAGCTGTGCAGTTATATCTTCTAAAGTCCTTTTTGGTGTGTATTCGTGTGCAAAAATGGCTTATTAGCCGTTGTGTGGTGAAGTGAGAAAATTACTGATTTTTTTGGGGGTGTTTTAAATATCCTTTTTATTTATTTATTTGATCTAACAGTATGTCAGATAGAGAAGTGCCAGGGGAGTGGAAGAAGCCTAAATATTTCTGGCGCAGGCAGAGGTCGCAGAAGAGTAAGGGGCAGTGGCAGCAGGGGTCACTTCAAGAGGCCTGCACTCCCAGTGTCAGGTAGCGGTCGTGTGTTGACCAGCAACCCAGCGGTTCCTGAATGGTTGACTCGGTCATCACTGTTTTGGATCCACTCCTGTTTTTTTTGGCATTAGCAATACTGATGGATTACTGACCAAATGCTGACCGAGTGAAGACGGATGCTTAACAGACAGGATCCTTTTTTGGGGGGTTATTGTTCTGACGGATCAGAGGAAGGGCAAAATAATCAGTGACGTCAACACAAACTTACTGCTGACACCCTTTCCACTCTGTCGGGGGGCTCTACTTGTATAAGCGTTTAATAGAATAACCTACTAACAGCCAAAGCAAAAAAACATTACTCTTTCCTTCTTCTCCTTGACCTGTCCTCTGCCTTTGACACTGTCGACCACTCCCTTCTGTTGCAAACTCTCTCATCTCTTGGCATCACTGACCTGGCCCTCTCCTGAAACACATCATACCTTACAGACCAGACGTTTAGCGTCTCCCACTCTCGCACCACCTCCTCGTCTCATTCCCTCTCTGCTGATGTCCCACAAGGCTCTGTCCTAGGACCCCTGCTCTTCTCTATCTACACTTTTGGCCTGGGACATCTCATAGAGTCCCATGGCTTTCAGTATCACTCTTATGCTGACGACACACAGATCTACCTCTCTGGTCCAGACATCACCACCTTACTATCCAGAATATGCCTATCTTCCATATCCTCCTTCTTCTCCTCTCACTTTCTAAAACTTAACATGGATAAAACAGAGTTCATCATTTTTCCCCCCTCTTGCGCAACCCCCCCAACAGACCTATCTATCAAGATTAAATGGCTGCATTCTCTCCCTAGTCAACCAAGTCCGCTGCCTTGGAGTGACCTTGGATTCTGCCCTCTCCTTCCGACCGCACATCCAAGCCCTTTCCACCACCTGCCGCCTACAACTGAAAAACATCTCCCGCATCCGCGCTTTCCTTAACTTTGAATCTGTGAAAATGCTTGTACATGCCCTCATCATCTCCCGCCTAGACTACTGCAACATTCTCCTTTGTGGCCTTCCATCTAGCACTCTCGCACCCCTCCAATCTATCCTCAACTCTGCTGCCCGACTAATCCACCTCCCACCCTGTTACTCCTCTTCCTCTCCCCTCTGCCAATCCCTTCACTAGCTCCCCATTGCCCAGCGAATTCAGTTCAAAATACTAACAAATACATACAAGGCCGTCCACAACCTGTCCACTGCCTACATCTCTGAGCTACTTTCCCGATACATCCTCACACGCACTCTCCGATCCTCACAAGACCTCCTTTTCTCCTTTCCTCTTATCACCTCTTCCCACAATCGCCTCCAAGATTTCTCCCGTGCAGCGCCCACACTCTGGAACTCGCTACCCCAACATATCAGACTCTCACCTACAGTGGAATCCTTCAAAGGAAACCTGAAAACCCACCTCTTCATACAAGCCTACAACCAGTTACCCTGCTGCCTCTATACCGCCATGACCAACTTCACCCGCACCTACTGTGTCCTTCTCCCATACCATGTAGATTGTAAGCCCTTACAGGCAGGGCCCTCTCTCCTTCTGTACCAGTTTGTAACTCGTCTTGTTTATGATTAATGCAATTGTCTGTATTATATATGTATACCTCTTTTCATATGTACAGCACTATGGAATGAATGGCGCTTTAATAATAAATAATAATAATAATAGAACAGGTTCTGTAGTTCTATGTGGAATCAGCTGACTACAGTGTAAAAGGAGTGTGTCTCTTCTTGACGCTAACATTGACCTGTGAAGTGTGCAGTGATTCTAAGAGCAACGCCTGTCATGTGCATGTCATACTGACTCACAGTATTATTTCACTATGACAGCAGACTCCCTATGCGTGTTACTGCAAGGGACAATGTTCTACGCCACTATAAAATCTCTCTGCAGTGAGGAAATAGCCATTTTTTAACGCGATTCGCAGCAAATAAATTCGTATCGAACCGATACGAATCGCTCATCTCATATTGACATATTATCAACTTTGCATTTTACAAAGTTTCAGCTGACCACAGAATTCTGACTTCTAAGCGGGTCTTGAGCCTTGGCAAACCTGGTGCCCAGTTCTAACAATGATGTTGCTGTCAATGTTCACGCTAATGAGCTTTGATATGAGGAGGTACGACATAAAGATATAACAAGGCCAGCTGTATTTGAAAGGATAGAGATGCTATCATAGAGGAGTACCAATCCCATTATTCCTTGGAGGAGCAAATAACCTTTTCTCTTGATATAGGAATCAGGCATTGATCTGTCACACTGTTTGTTCTTTCAGAGCTCCCCGAGGTGCATTCAGTTTGAAACGTTAAGGTTAGTTCATTAGCCGTCCCTCACTCGTTTTTCTGAGAGGATCAGGATAATACTGTGGTTAGTTAATGGGTTTCTCTTGTTTCCCCTTGAGCCTTCCTGTCTGAAACCTGCAGGCCCAGGAAGCTTTTTCCCCCTTCGTTGTGCTATTAGTCCCAGCTGGTGAGACTCCGGAGAGTTTAGTTTCAAAATAGTCAAAATATCAGATCCAGCATTTGTGACATCTTCCCAGACCTCAAAGTCTATATACCAATTCACTGGAGCTCCATTGTCTTGTTTACAGCCATCATACAAGTAAACACTCCTAGTGTATATTTCAAGTTATGTTGCCTCTCTATTAAATGGTTATACTAATCTTTTGAATTGGCTTACATTGTGATGCCTGTGCAGTTTCATATGTCTCTTGTATCTTTAAAGGATCTTATCAAAAATGGAAACTCTATGGTAGGAAAGTATCTATTCCCTCCTGCTAATGCCTTGCTGCATATGGTATGTATGACACTAATTATTGTGTTATCTTTAAATAAAGTACCATATTAGACAAAAGAACCTTATTAAGTGTTCTTGCATGGCAATACCACTTATTGTTATCTCACATATATATTCTTATTATAGCCAAATATATCACCCTAACTCCTCCCACAGTTTTTACACTACATAGACAGTAATATACCAAAACGTGTGGATTGTTCCCGATTGGTGTGCTATTACTTTGAGGAACGTTCCGTTGAATGGTTCACAAAATATCGGCGTTTTTGTGGCGAAATTGGTCCCCTAGGAATGAATGGCGGAATGTTCAAAACTAGAGTGGGAGCTGACAAAAGCTAGAGTGTGAGCTGAAAAATCAGGACCTGATTTCTAAACTGCTACCACTTCCTCATTTTCAAGCCCACCTACACAAATCTTATATTAAAATGTTCAGCTATCCCTGCTGCCACTAAAAATGTCCACGGCTAAGCCATAGTCCTGATAGTTTTCACAATATGACCATTTGTTTGCAACTCATGCCGCCCGTTGACATTCATTGAAACTCCACTCTAGCCACCTCAAATTTGAAGGGCAATTTCTAAACTGCGACTGTGCCTTAATTTTATTATATTTCAGAGACATACTAGGCATTAAGATGTAGGTCTGGGTCTTGTGATTCTTACAATATAAAGCTCTTTGCTGTAGGATTTATTTTTAAACTACAACCGTTTGAAGATGGCAACCGCCAGTGAAGTGACCTCTCTTTACTGCTGGGGTGTGCTTTCTATTGCTGTGTCTATACAGAAGTCTGAGGGGCTCTTGTCTCGATAGGAACAGAAGTGGGCGGGGATGTCACGTGACTACTCCTCTGAAGATGTTTGCTGCAATGCATGCTGGGATATTTACTTTCACTTTACAGCTGCTCCGCCCACACAGCCTGTCTGAGGAAGCTCCTCAGGGGAACATGTCATGGTGAACAGATTAGAAAAATTAAATATAGCCAGCACATTTAGCATGATATAAATACTTCATAGTTTGGGCTATTGTCTGGGGCACTTTGGATTTTTGATGCTTAGGGTGGCCAACCCCTTTAAAAGTTTGGAAATAAGTTTTATACAGTCGAGAATATTTGAGGTGTTTCAACTAGCTACATTTATGAAAATAAATTAGAGCTGTGTGAATATCATCATGCTATCTAAAGGAAAGAGATCTAAAGCTGCAAAGATACGCTGGACTAAACTGGACCTTTCATACTCACGCTTTCGGGATCCGGAGCCCCACAGCAGCATAGTGGAAGTGGAGGTTTGTGACAGTGAATGTGCCCAGGAGGTACATAGTGATGTGGTGTCACACGCTTAGAGCCTGCATAAACGGGGCATGAAACAGTGGAAACAGTGGTTGCGAACACTGATTATCATCAAACAGATAGCACACCTTCACCTCTATTCTACGTCAAGATGCTGAGACCCCCCAAATGCATGTGGTCATACCTTCATCTGCTAGGCTTGATAATGTTGCTAATGTTTTTATAAATGTATGTTTTAATGTAACTGTGAAGCACTTTGGGCAACAACGTTGCAATTAAATGTGCTATATAAATAAATAAAAGTTGAAATGAATTTCTCACTCTATCAGGCTTGCCATGTGCACGTTAATATTATTTTTTTTTAAATCAAATAATTTTTATTGATTTTATAGCAAGTTAAAGTAAACATTACAATACAATACAAGACCCCTCCCCCCAACCCTCCCATAACCCCACCCTCTCCCTCCCGCCCCATCCCAATCTTGCAGCCATTATAATGATCAGTATAAATCAGAATTCAAGAGTGCATTTTAACTTCTTCTTATTGTTCACAAAACGTCCATGAAAGCAGAAGCATGTCCTTCACTGGGCTCCCCAAACATTGTCATCATGACATAAATTACCATCTCATGCACACAATGCAACCATCCAGAGCAGTTTTATACAGTATAATGATATTAAGCACCCAAATTTCGGAATCTTACTTTTCCATTATACCCAGGTCACTAAACTAGGATATCATAATGGTTTATCCACATAGACCATATTTTATCAAAACATTTTTTGTTCCCTCTTTTCTGATATACATAGCTTTCTAGTTTAATTAAGATGTGTAGTTTATTTATCAGTTGTGGTAGGAGTACGGGATCAGGTGCAATCCAGTGGAAAGCTATCAACTTCCTAGTTTGGTATAGGATTCTCAGAACAGCCAGTTTCGAGTCACTACCGGTAGTTATGGGGATGTCTCCTACGTGACTTAATATGCACACCAGTGGGGACAAGTCAATCTGTACTTGAAACACAGTATTAATTACATCCACCGAATAGCGTCTAAGTCTCGGACAATTCTACATCATGTGAATCAAGTCTGCATTATGAGCTCCACAACGTGAACATGTATCATCCGATCGATACCCCATTTTAAACAGCAATACAGGTGTTCTATATATCCTATGTAATAGGAATAGTTGAGAGACTCTATGAGCCTCGCTCACTGCCACATTTGGAAAGTTTTCCACTAAAGCTTCCCATTGCTCTTCTGATAGGTCAGTAATATCTTGCCTCCACTTCTCATATAACTTTAATGGTTGAGATTTGTGGATCGCTTCCATAAGGCTCAAATAATGAAGCAAAATTACCCCCTTCGTGGTCCCTCTAGAAGATGTAAGGTCTATAATAAGATGTTTTTCAGCAGGTATTATCTCCTCCTGCTTTTCCTGTGCCTGTATAGCATGCCTGACTTGTAGGTAAACATAGAAAAGAGAATTAGGTAATTCATATTCCTGCTGCAGCGTAGCAAAGCTCTTAAGGGACTTATCTATATATAACTTCGGTCAAGACCAGATCTTTCCCAGGTCTTGGCATTCGGAATCTTATCTATTTCCTTATAGACATAATTTGGCCAGATTGAGGTAAAACTCATGTATCCACGGATTCCTGCTATATTTCTAGCTTTCCACCAAACTTTATGAATAACACGCAGTAGGCCATACTGTCCTCCCATTTTATAGAAAGTACCGTCCTCCAGAGCTGCCATTATACATCTACCACCAATATGATGCTGCACAATCCTTCTGACGGTGTCAACAGTAGTGTTCTCACCCCAACCTAATATGCTGTAGTTGAGCTGCTAAATAATACATCCAAGGATCTGGAACACCCAAACCTCCCTGGGTCTTAGATCTACATAAAGTAGCAAGCTTTATGCGTGGTATCCCTTTTTTCCAGATGAGGTCACGGAATATCGCATTAACAGTGTAAAAGTTTTTTAGTGGTATCCAAGTCGGTGCATTATGACGGACATATAAAAGTTGCGGCATAAGGATCATTTTTAAAAGATTAGTGTGACCAATTAAAGTCAAGGGCAATTTAGACCAAACCTGAACTTTCTTCCTAAATTTGTCTAGGAGTGGCAATATTTTAAGGTTAATAAAGTCATTAATCTGCGCTGATACTTGAATGCCCAGGTATTTGAATGTTGATACCACTTGTAAACCTGCTGCATGGCAGGGGTCAATCTCTAAATTTGGAGACAGGGCCATAATCACAGACTTTGACCAATTAATGGTCAAGCCCGATAGCTTCCCAAAACTGTTAATGATCGACATGGCTGCTGGGAGGGATAAACGCCAGTCCTCTAGAAAAAGTAACAGATCATTGGCATAAAGAGCGACTTTTTCAGTTAGTGCGCCATGTGTCATACCTTTCACCTCACTTACCTTTCTAAGGGCAGCAGCCAACGGTTCCACCGCCACTGCGAACAGCAGTGGCAATAGAGGACATCCCTGCCTAGTCCCCCTATATAATCTAAAGGAGGCCGATAACTTTCCATTCACTTGGATTTTGGCAGTAGGACAAGCATACAGTATCCTAATCCAGTGAATGAATCCTGGCCCAATCCCCATAGCCTTAAGTACCAATATTAAGTATAGCCATTCCACGCTGTCAAATGCTTTGGCCGCATCTAAAGATGCGACCGCCACACTCGAGGCGTGGACCTGGCCTGCCTGTATATTAAAGTATAATCTTCTAATATTTACCGCTGTCAACATACTGGGCATAAATCCAGCTTGATCGGTATGTATTAGTGAAGTTATTACTGAATTCAGGCGATTGGCCAGAACTTTCGCCAAAATCTTAACATCCACCTGCAATAGAGAAATAGGACGGTAAGACTCGGCTTCTAGGACATCTTTTCCCGGTATTGGGATTACCGCTATGATCGCTTCATTCATAGTGGCAGGGAGTCTGCCAAGCCGCTGGGCCTCTTTGAACACCTCTAATAGCTGAGGTAGTAGCACAGAAGAGAATGTTTTATAATCCTCAACAGGTAGACCGTAACCCCCTGGTGATTTGTTATTAGTCATATCCCCTACAGCTATTTCTAATTCCCGCAGGGAAATAGGAGCATCCAATATGGCTTGTTGCTCAACTGTGAGAGTGGGAAGATATAACGGTTGAAGGAAGTCTTCTATCTCCGACTCAAGGGCAGTAGATTTAGATGTATATAGGGAGGAGTAAAACGTATGCATGATCTGAATGGCATGATTCGGGGAAGTATGTAGCACCCCATCAGAATCACGCAATGCCACTATAAAATTAGTCTGGTGTTGAGTCTTGGTCAGCAGGGCAAGTAGTCTCCCCGCTCTTTCCCCTTCCTCATAATATTTCTGTTGTTGAAAGAACCTCCTTTTTTGCGCATTTAAGAGGACCTCTCATTCAACTTCTGCTGAGCCTCCTTCCATTGATTCTCATGTTCTACAGATGGGGTCATTACGTAGCTTGTCTCAGTATTTTTTACCACCTGTAACAGTTCCTGTACTTTTGCCCTACTTTCATTCCTCTTCCCATTAACTTTAGTAATCAATATGCCCCTTAAAAAGGCTTTCATGGTGTCCCACACCACAAGTCGGGCGGATGTGGGTGAGTTGAATTTGAAGAATTCAGCCAATTCCTCCTTAATATGAGATGTATCAGCCAGGACAGTTAACCAGTATGGGTTGAATTTCCAGCATCTTTCTCCCCGAACTAAAGGGGACATTAAGCGAATAGTTAGGAGAATAGGAGAATGATCGGAGAGTCGTCTAGGGAGATACATAATATCATGGAGTAGTCGGCCCATTTCCTCATTACCCAGGATCATATCAATCCTAGATAGTGATCCGTAAGTATTGGAATAACACGAATATAGTCTTGTATCCAGGTTTCTTAGTCTCCAAAAATCAAGTAAGGAAGCTTCCTGTAGTAGCCGCACAAACTGATTCATTTCACTACTGATCACTAGCGTGGGAGTATTTAATTTATCTAGTGCTGGATTGATCATATTATTGAAGTCTCCTAGTAAAACTGTGGGAATGCTCGGGAAATCCACAATAAGCAATATAAATTTTTTAAACACTATCGGGGCTTAGGGTGGGGGGATGTACACACCAATAATAATGCATTCAGTAGCATACAATTTACCATGCAAAAATATGTAACACCCTTCCGCATCTACCCGTTTTGTCATGAACTCAAATGGGATGGCCCTATGTATAAGAATGCTCACTCCCCTGGCGTACATAGAATATATGGCATGAAAGCATTGCCCGGCCCACTGAGGAGTAAGCAGTCGGGTCTGGTCTAATGTTAAATGGGTTTCTTGGAAGCAACAAACTAACGGTTGGTATTGTTTTAGGCTGTTTATGACCGCCTTCCTTTTGGTTGCTTCCTTAATCCCCCAGACATTCCAACTTAAGAAATTAACTGAACTAGCCATACTCGCTTTTTGTAGAAGATAGGCATTTCGCAAACCCAGTCAAGGACCTCTCCCTAACAGTGTCAGTTTTAGAAGACAGTACAAGGTTCCAAACAGGATTCCCCACAAATATCACTCTCATGGCTGCAAAGATTAAACGAACATCCCAAAACCACCTGCATCTAACAAACTCTCTTAGGGGGGTTACTGGCCTCACCGACTAGTCCCCTCCTTGTACTCCCATAACGGGACCGGAGGTGTAGAGAAAGACAGAACCCATCGGCGACACCAGGCCCAGGGGTAACAAACATTACCCAGAGGAGGGGTGGCGAGCACGTAGTTAACCGTACTACTGTGCACAATATAATGGTGAATAACAAAGCACAAACAGTTAAACCATTAGTATCCGAGCTCCCACCCAACTCCCGGACAGAATATATTCAGAATAATCCTATCGTGGACATTAACAACTTAATTGAATCTTAGTAGAAATATAACTGAAACTAATATCACCTAGGATTACATTACAGTGAGACTCTATGAGGTATATAGTAAACACACACTCATACACACACACTGCCCAGGTATACTTATACATCTAGGGACCCCAAGAATAGCAGCAGCTCAGTCTCCATCCGCATTCAGTCTTGCTTCGCGTAACTTGCGTTCATGGCTGTCCAACCATCTCAAGGCTTCCTTGGGGTCATCAAAGAAGGTGGTATTTCCCAACGCTGCCACTCTCAGTTTTGCTGGTAAATCATGGAATAGGAGACATCAAGTCCTCTCAGTCGACGTTTAATATCAAGGAATCTCGCCCTTCTCTTTTGGACTTCCATAGAATACTCAGGAAAGAATGACACCTTGTGCCCATTAATAGATATTTCTGGAAGGTCTCTAGCTTTTCTGAGAATGATGTCACGGTCTCTGTAATGGAGAACTTTCATAAGTACAAGCCTGGGCGGAGCACCTGGGGGCAGAGGGCGGGTAGGGACCCTGTGGGCCCTCTCAATAGCAAAGAGAGGCGTTAACGTCTCGGGCCCAAACTGATCTTTCACCAATTTCTCAAAGAATTCGGTAGGGTTTGCCCCTTCCACTTTTTCCGGTACCCCTACCAATCTGACATTATTTCTGCGTAGGCGATTTTCTAGATCGTCTTGCTTGGCCATGAGGGAATCCATCCGACTTGCTTGGTCACTGGTCTCTCTTTTTAGAGGCGGGATAGCTTCCTCAACATCCCCCATACGATCTTCCAGGGCAGTAGTTTGTTCCGCCAAACACTTTAAATCATGCCTCACAATAGACACATCCTCTTTTATAGTTCCTACTTGCATGTTAAGAGCAGTTAGTGACTTTCCACATTTTGCAATCGCTCTTATAACATCTTTAAGAGTAGGCTCCTCAGTGTCTGAGTCAGGAGCTTCTTTTTTGGTATCTGCGTCACAGAGGGCCATATCTATTATGACTGCAGACTTCTCTTATGTCGGCCCCAGCCTCTTCCTCCTCAGTAACTCGACCAGCTGCGGTGAAAGGCCGCTTATTTCTGTCTCCTGCAGCTTGTGGGAGGGTAGTGTCCCGGGCATATTTGCCGAGTTTAGCTGCAGCATCCCTCTGTATCGTGCCTGCGAACTCCTGGCGGCTCGGTGTGTCGGGCCCGGTGCCATCTTGGAAATCTCTGCCGGCACCTCGTCCCTCTCTCCTCCTGGACATAGTGGCGGGATCGGCGTTCCTGGGCAGCGGAATGTGTCTCCCCAGCTTCTGAGTGCTATTAGTGGCCGTTCGGCTCAGAAGCTTTAAATTTGTTCAATCAATTGGTTAGTGTAATGTTTACTATCGTTACTCACTCCAAACACTCCACACAGTTACTCTGCCCACTCCATAAAGTTACTCTGCCCAGTCCAACCTTTCCACAGTTACTCCACCCACTCCAACCACACAACAGTTACTCAAGCCACTCAACCCAGTTACTCCGCCCACTAAAGTTGTAGACTACTGGTGGAGGCAAGAACACTTCACACAATTTCCCCTTAAATTGTAGCTTTTCTAGTTAAGTAATGTAGCTTTTAGTTGTGAGCGAATTGAAGTCAAACTAATTGACTTCAATCCGGATTTCCGTAAAAATGCGATTCGCTGCAAGGCCAAAATCCTCTTGCTTCGTGGTTTCATTTTTCCTGAAATGGTGGCAAAAAAAACACATACTCACCTCATCCGTTTGCGTGCGGAGATGCCGTCGTGGCTATCTTGATTGAAGATACCACGCTAAATATTGCGAAGCGTGACATGTGGTGTCATCACATCATCACGCTGGCTGGGCACAGTGACATTATCAAATGGATAAGGTGAGTATGTTTTTTACTGGCTTAACCCCTGAAAGGCCTTCATTTTAATCTCAGATGCTGCGGTCAGCGATGAACACAGCATATGAGGGGTTCAATGCAGGGGCAGCGCGATCACTGTTCCCCGTCATTGCGCCCGCTACATACAAAGGAATGCACTTTGTGACAAAGTAATTAGTCACAAATCAAATTTCTTTGTGAAATTCGGTGAAGCAGCCAAATCAAATCTTTTAGAACTTCGCTCATCACTAGTAGATTTTGAATTACACCGTCAAGTCCAATTATTATGACCACCAGCTAATATCCAGAGTAACTGTCATATGCAGCAATGACAGCAGCTAGATGGGCTGACTCAAAAGGGCTTAGTAGGTTGTCACAGGTATCTGGAGCCATGCTGACTACAGTGCATCCCACAGATGCTGGAGGGAGCATGGGGAAGGATCTCTTGAGCGAATACGATAATCAAGGTGGTCCTACAAAGGCTCAATTGGGTTCATGTCTGGGGAGTTGGGGGGCCAGTGTAGTACTTGAAAGTCTTAGTCATCCTCTTCCAACCACTGTTAGACATTGAAAATTGAAGCCTTTTCTGCTAATGCAAATTTGTTAGCAGAGATTCAGTGACCAGCCATCTGCTTCGGATCCAAATACACAATAGTGTTTACTGAACTGTTGCTTTAGACACACTGGTTCATTTTGGCAGTGAGCTGCTCCCCTTTAGCATGTAGGTCCGCCCTGGTGCCCCTTCGTATATTCACCTCTCACATCAATGACACTTGGTTTCTTCATTGCTTATTTGCAGTGGTGATTTTTGTCCACTCATGATACACTTTCACCACAGCAGACAGGTCACAAACAGCACAGATTCGGAAATACTGCTATCCTTGGTCTGAAAACCAATAATGATCAATTTTTGCAACTCTGATAATCCCTTTTACCCATAACAGCAATAAGGGATATGTGTGCAGACAGTCTACCGCACACCTTATATACCCACCAAGCCAGCTCACCAAAAATGACTTCTTTCATGAGTTACGCGTTGCTGGTGTTCAAATTATGAAGTGGTCATAATAATGATTTGACCGCGTATTAGGATATTCTCTTAAAGAGGACCTGTCACCCAAGAATTAAAACTGCCAGCATAGCTTTATTGATTGTGGTCCCCTGACTGTAGTGTCAAAGGGGAGTGAGCCTGACCCTGATGTTGTCCAATCAACATCAACACTGTGAGAGAATGTTTGGCCATAAAATTCAGCAAGGAAGGACATATTTTGATTAGGTCATTACTGTTATATGAAGAAGAGTAACACATACAGGTATTCATGTATGTGTGTAAAGATGAATATGTCACATACATTTAATGCAGATGCTGACAGGGATTTCTTACTAAACGTCTGCCGAGAAGCAATATGGCAGCAGAGTTGTAGTTGGGGAAAAGGTTCAGTTCAGTGCCCAGGACCTGTGTCTAAATATTCTAGCCAAGGCAGTTGGCAATGAAATAATGTGATAGTATAAACATCATGTTGTCATAGCAGAGGAATAATGTACACTACACCCTAGCTTATTTACTGTGACTTTACAGCAGGGGGAAAAAACTCAGAATAATGTCTCCATACAGGTATGATGCACATAATGATGTCACAGTACAGGGATAATGTAGCGATCAGGGTTGAGCGAACACGAACTGTAAAGTTCGGGTTCGTACCGAACTTTAGGATTTTTGGACCCCGGACCCGAACCCGAACTTTTCAGTAAAAGTTTGGGTTTGAGTTCTGTGTTCGGCGAGTTAATGGCGCTTTTTGAAAGGCTGCAGAGCAGCCAATCAACAAGCGTTTTAATCTTGTGCCCTTAGACGCCATCACAGCCATGCCTACTAATGGCATGGCTGTGATTGGCCAGTGCAGCATGTGACCCAGCCTCTATATAAGCTGGAGTCACGTATCGCTGCACGTCACTCTGCTCTTACTAGTGTAGGGAGAGGATGCTGCTGCTGTGAGGGAGAGAATAGGAAAGTATCTGTTATCAGAAGTGATTGCTAACTCTGTGATCTACAGCGATTTTGTTTTGTGGGTGCAGTGCACCATTTTTTTACCCTGCCCTGAGCCCAGTGACACAGAAAAATTACTTTTATCCGTCTGTTAGTTAGGTGGGCGTCGGTGGCCATTTTGTGCAAGTTCAGTGCACCAGCACAGCATATGTGCATTTGTGACAGTCAAATACAAGGTTTAAATACTGCAGTCATATTCTGGGTTTAAAAAAACACCCATTTTTTGCAAGACCCTACATCTGGGGCCTTTGCTGCATTTTTCACAGTAAAATACAAGCTTTAAATATTGCAATTATATTCTGGGTTTAAAAAAAAGCACCAATTTTTTACAAGATAATGCATTTTGGGTCCATTGCTGAAGTTGTGACAGTCAAATACAAACTTTAAATACTGCAGTTATATTCAGGGTTTAAAATTACACCCATTTTGTGCAAGACACTACTTTTGGGGCCTCACTACTTTTGGGGCCTCACTACTTTTGGGGCCTTTGCTGCATTTCAGACAGTCCAATACAAGCCTTAAATAATGCAGTTATATTCTGGGTTAAAAAAAATTAAAAAAAACATTTTGAGCAAGACCCTAAATCTGGGTCCTTTGCAGCATTTGTCACAATCAAACACAAACAGTCAATACTGCAGTTACATTGTTGGTTGACAAAAAAAATAACTTGTAATTGTATAAAATTTGCCTGTCACACTGTTGTGTGACCTCAAGAAATGTTTCCTCTTTATGACATCGGCACTGCCTTACTGTCAGTGAACTTAATTGTTGACTATTGGCGGTTACATTGTCACCTGACATAAACCATCAGTTAGTTTGGTGGCTGAACACAAAGAATAAGGAGAACGTCAAATAAGGGACGTGGCCCCGGTCGTGGTGGTGGTGCTGCTGGTGGAGCTCCTGTTGCAGGGAGAGGACGTGGTCAATCTGTGCCAGCTACATGCACAAGTGAAACACCTTTCTCAGGTGCGAGTAGGCGACAGAACCTTCAGCGTTATTTGGTAGGGCCGAATGCGGTTCTACGAATGGTGAAGTCAGAACAAGTACAGGCTTTAGTAGAATGGGTGGCTTACAGTACCTCCAGTTCCTTTACATTGTCTCCCACCCAGTCTCCTGCTGAAAGATCACAGTTGGCACCTGCAGCCCATGGCTATTAGTCTTTCCCCTCACACCCTTGCAAATCAGCCAAGCAGTCTGAGCCCCAAGTCATGGAGCAGTCTCTTCTGCTTTTTGATGACTCTGCTAGCAGTGTTTCCTAGGGCCATTCACATAGCCCTGCCCCAGAAGTGGAAGAGATAGAGTGCACCAATGCCCAACCACTTATGTTTCAGGATGAGTAGTAGTACATGGGAGGACCACCGCAGCACGTCTCGGATGATGAGGAAACACAGGTGCCAACTGCTGTGGATTTCGAAAGTGTGCAGACCGACAAGGAGGGCAGGGGTGAAGACTGGGTGGAAGATGATGTGGAGGACGATGAGGTACTAGACCCCACATGGAATCAAGGTCATGCGACTGACCTGTGCAGTTCAGAGGAAGAGGTGGTGGTCGCACAGAGGCACCAGCACAGCAGAAGAGGGAGAAGGGTGCAAAAGCGGAGCGGTCATCCCCTAGACAGTACACCTGCTACTGCCTATCGCACCAAGGGACCGAGCACACCAAAGCCAGCTCCAAGCAGTTCCCTGGCATGGCAGTTCTTCAGACAATGTGCTGACGACAAGACACGAGTGGCTTGCACGCTGTGCAATCAGAGCCTGAAGCGAGGCATAAACATTCTAAACCTGAGCACAACCAGCATGACCAGGCATCTAAGTGCAAAGCATGAGCTGCAGCGGAGTAGACATCTCAAAAACAAAGAAAGGACTCTGGCTCCTCCTGCTAACTCTTCTGCTGCAGTCTCGGCCTCTTCATCCCCCTCTGGAGTGACAATGGCACCTGCCACTCCGCAAACAGAAGATCTGCCAGCAACGCCACCACCTGGGTCACCAAGCATCTCCACAATGTCCCATGGAAGCGTTTAGCTGTCTATCTCCCAAACACTGGAGTGAAAGAAGAAGTTCCCCCCTACCCACCCACGATCCCTGGCCCTGAATGCCAGCATTTCTAAACTACTGGCCTTTGAAATGCTGTCATTTGGTCTGGTGGAGACGGAGAGTTTTAAAAGCCTTATGGCGGTGGCTGTCCCACAGTACGTCGTGCCCAGCAGCCACTACTTTTCCAGGCGAGCCATCCCTTCCCTGCACAACCAAGTGGGGGACAAAATCAGATTTGCACTGTGCAACGCCATCTATGGCATGGTCCACCTAACTACAGATACGTGGACCAGTAAGAATGGTCAGGGACGTTATATTTCCCTAACAGCACACTGGGTAAATGAAGTGGCGGCTGGGCCTGAGGCGGATAGCAGTTTGGCGCATGTCCTTCCACCACCGAGGATTGCAGGGCGCTTCTCTTTGCCTCCTGCTGCTATCTCCTCCTACTCCGCTTCCTCTTCCTCTACCGCCTTCTCATCTGGTCAGCGTAACACCTTCACCACCAACTTCAGCACAGCCAGGGGTAAAAGACAGCAGGCAGTTTTAAAACGTATCTGTTTGGGGGACAAACCCCACACCGTGAAGGCGCTGGGGACGGGCATGGAACAACAGACCGATGAGTGGTTAGTGCCAGTGAGCCTCAAGCCTGGCCTGGTGGTCTGCGATAATGGACGAAATCTCGTAGCAGCTCTGGCGCTAGCTGTTTTGACGCACATACTTTGCCAGGCGCATGTGCTGAATTTGGTGGTGCAGAAATCCCTTAAAAATTACCCCGATATGTCAGAGCTGCTGCAGAAAGTGCGGGCCGTCTGTGCGCGCTTTCGGCACCTTGCTGCTGCTCGCCTGTCAGCGCTGCAGCGTAACTTTGGCCTTTCCGCTCACCGCCTCATATGCGATGTGCCCGCAAGTTGGAACTCCACCTTGCACATTCTGGCTAGACTGTGCGAGCAGCAGCAGGCGATAGTGGAGTTTCAGCTGAAGCACGCATGGGTGATTTGCTCTGCGGAACAGCACCACTCCATCACCAATGACTGGGCGTCCATGCGAGACCTGTGTGCCTTGTTGCGCTATTTTGAGTACTCCAACAACATGGCCAGTGCCGATGACGCCGTTCTCAGAGTTACTATCCCAATTGTATCCCTCCTTGAAAAACGTTTTGGCGATGATGGAAGAGGATGTGGCACAGGTAGAGGAGGAGGAGGAAAATGGATCATTTCCAAAGGTTTCAGGCCAGCCATTCACAAGTGGCTCCGAGGATGGGTTCCTGCACCCACAAACGCCAGATACACAATTGTCCAGCAAGGGCACAGTTCTGGAGGATGACGAGGTGGAGGATGAGGAGAACCTACAAGGTGGAGGAACCGTGTTCACAGCAGGGTGGCACCCAAACCAGCTCATGGCCATCACTGGTGCGTGGCTGGGGAGATACAGAGGACACAGACGATACACCTCCCACAGAGGACAGCTTGTCGTTGTCTCTGGGCAGCCTGGCACACATGAGCGATTACATGCTGCAGTGTCTTCGCAATCACCGCTGAATTTTCCACATTCTAACTGGGTGGCCATGCTGCTGGATCCCCATTACATGAACAACGCACCATCCTTAATTCCGTCACTGGAGTGTGATCTTAAGATGCGCGAGTAAAAGCGCACGCTGGTAGACGCGCTGCTGGTGGCACAGTGGAAGCACAAGGCGAAGGCAGAGGAGGAGGAAGAGATCGCCAATGCAGCTGGGGCACTGCCGGCACCTCAGAAGGCAGGATTAGCATGGCAGAAATGTGGAAAAGCTTTGTCAGCAAGCCACAACAACCAGCACCATCAGCTGATATGGAACGTCTTAGCAGGAGGCAGCATTTCACCAACATGGTGAAACAGTATGTGTGCACACGCCTACAAGTACTGAATGATGGGTCTGACCCCTTAAACTTCTGGGTCTCCAAATTGGGCACATGGCCTGGGGTTGTCCTTTATGCTAGAGACAAGCGCAGCCGCCTGTCCACAGCCAATGTGGACAAGCTCGCGTTCATTAAAATGAACCAGTCATGGATCCCACAGGACTTGTTTGTACCTTGTGCAGAATAGACATGTATACCGGCCTTACCCAGCCATTGTTATACTCCAGCACAATTGCTCATTGTTGTATTTTTTATATTTCCCACTCTTTTGGGGTGTACTCTAATTTAAACAAAAATATTATTATAATAAAAAAATTAAATAAAAAATAAAAGTTGTCTGTTACCTTGTCGGGGGAAATTCACACATTTTTGGCTGTGATATACCCCTGCTCTACCTCGTGGACAGGGAAATACATTTCACTAATTTGTCTGTTACATTGTTGGGTGACATATCCCAAATTTTTGGCTGTGATATACCCCTGCTCTACATAGTGGAAAGGGAAATAAATTTCACTAATTTTTCTGTTACGTGACATTCACCAATTTTTGGCTGTGATATACCCCTGCTCTACCTAGTGGACAAGGAAATACATTTCACGAATTCATCTGTTACATTGTTGGGTGACAAATGCTCATCTTTTGCGCTAGAAAGTACATTTGAAGCCTACACTGCATTTTGGATAGTACGAATGGTGAGGCCAGAACAAGTACAGACTATCGTAGATTGGGGGGCTGACAGTGCCTACAGTTCCTTCGCATTGTCTCCCACCCAGTCCCCTGCTGAAAGATCAGAGTTGGCACAGCCCATGGCCATCTGTGTTTCAAGTCACCCCCTTGCAAATCAGGCAAGCAGTCTGAGCCCCAAGTCATGCAGTGGTCTGTTATGTTTTTTTAATGACTCTGCTGGCAGGGTTTCCGCACCAGAAGTGGAAGAGATTGAGTGCACTAATGCCCAACCACTTATGTTTCAGGATGAGGACATGGGAAGACCACCGAAGCACGTCTCTGATGATCACAAAACACAGGTGCCAACTGCTCCGGCTTTCTGCAGTCTGCAGACCGACAAGGAGGGCAACGGTAAAGAGTGGGTAGAAGATGATGTGGAGGATGATGAGGTACTAGACCCCACATGGAATCAAGATCATGCGAGTGACCTGTCTAGTTCGGAGGAAGAGGCGGTGGTCGCACAGAGGCACCAACACAGCAAAAGAGGGAGCAGGGTGCAAAAGCGTCTGTTACATTCTTGGGTGACATTTTACAATTTTTGCCGTGAATAAACCCCTGCTCTGCATAGGTGACAGGGACCTAAATTTAAAAAAATCGTCTGTTACATTGTCAGGTGACATTTTATCAATTTTGCCGTATATAAACCCCTGCTCTGCATAGGTGAAAGGGACCTAATTTTTGTAAAATCGTCTGTTCAATTGGTGGGTGACATGAACCCAATTTTGCCGTGAATAAACCTCTGCTCTGCATAGTTGACAGGGACCAAAATTTTTCAAAATCGTCTGCTCCATTGGTGGGTGACATTAACCCATTTTTGCCGATGAAAAACCCCTGCTCTGCATAGGTGACAGGGACTTAAATTTCTAAAATTCATCTTTAATTGACGCGCACCCCCTTCTTTCATTCGATCCTTTCGCTTTAATAACTTGTCCTACATTTCCGCTCTATCACATTTCAGCCATTGACCTCCCTTGGATGTGGTTTTCCTTTCTCATGCTACCTCTCCGGCGTGGAACCCTGAATCCCCGCTACCCGTGATCACCATGGTAGGCGCAGAAAAGAACATCGAAAGTTGATAGAGAAGATATCCAATGGGATCGTGGACGTCACGGGGACGTGCGATCAGGCAGAAGTTATCTAGAGTCAACAAAGCGGCAGCAGGGCCTCTCCTGTCTAACGTTTACAAATCTAAAATACCGCAGTGACATTCCCTGTAATTTTTTTAGTAATCATTCCAATAACAGGGCATCTTAAGAGTCCTGTATTGTTATTTATCGTCACTACTTCCACGAGTCGGGAGTGGGTAATTGCCGCGCCCCCCTCCTTTACTTGGAAACTTCTGTTTTAATAATTTGTCCAACATTTCCGCTCAATCACATTTAATTTCATCCATTGACCTCCCTTGGATGTGGTATCCCTTTCTCAGGCTCCCTCTCCAGCCTGGAACCCTGATTCCCCGCTACCCATGATCACCATGGTAGGTGCAGTAAAGAACATCGAAAGTTGATAGAGAAGATATCCAATTGGATCGTGGACATCACAGGGACGTGCGACATGGTGGAGCAGTATGTATGCACACGCCTACACGTACTGACTGATGGGTCTGCCCCTTTAACTTCTGGGTCTCCAAATTGGGCACATGGCCTGAGCTTGCCCTTTACCCTTTGGAGGTGCTGGCCTGCCTTGCACCCAGTGTATTGTGTGAACGTTTGTTTAGCATGGCTGGAGGGGGTTATCACAGGTTATATTTCCCAATGTTGTGGGGTGTACCCTAATTTAAACAAAAAATAAATAAAAATTTAAACCAAAAAACAGTGTTGGCTACCTCCTCCTCCACTGCCGTTTCCACCTACACCGCCACATCCACCGCCTCCTCAACCTCCTACTCCATATGGACCTTTTTTATGTATTTTATGTTATTTTTAGTTATTTCCCTATCCACATTTGTTTGCAGAGCACTTGCCATGCTCTTAACCACATTCTGCTGCCATTTATAGCCCTCTAGCCCTTTCCATGACTTTCTTTGAGCCATTTTAGTGCTCAAATGTTCGGGTCCCCATTGACTTCAATGGGGTTCGGGGTCAAGTTCAGGTCATATTCGGGTCCCGAACTCGAACTTTTTTTGTGAAGTTCGGCCGATTCTGTCGAACCCGAACATCCAGGTGTCCGCTCACCTCTAGTAGTGATGTCATAGTGTATTGAAAACAATGCGCCACTGACATGTTGGAGACATGCCTTACATATGGCACTTACAAACAGGACACAAGCCACACACACATAACTCTTAAGTGCCACTTCCATAAAGAAGATAGCCTGCACAAGCCCTACAGTGGCAGAAGAGGAACATGTATCGTGTATCAGTCAGAAGCCTATTACAGCCGTCAAAATTCAGCGGTAAAACCTGCTTGGGATGGGGGCAATGATAAGGGTGGCTATAAGGTGGTTGTTGTATGTTGCCAGGAAATTGATAGCATTACACTGAATCCAGATGGATCCCCCAACAGTTGAGGAATCTAGATCCAAGGTCAACACCATGTTGATGTATGAAAAGGCAAATGTTTTTGAAAAAAAGGAATGTCCTCTTAAATATAAGGGGGAATGGCTGTGGAATGGGGGGTGAATGTAGGGGATGGGTGCATTTTAAGGGGGCTATTCTGGGGGGGTAGGGGGAGGTGATTGCTTGTTGGTGGTTTTGACATGTCTGTACGATCATGTGATGTAACTCCATGGTCATGATATTGATGTCATTATTTTAAAATGCCAACAAAAATGATCTGATAAAAAAAAAAAATGCTGAGTAAATGGCCCCTTAGTGACCAAGGTAGTAATTTGCCCAGTGTGTCTGATACAGTTGTTAGTACCTAACAAATGTGAAGGCAGAGCGTTGCTTTTATTTTATTCAATTACATTTTATCAATAAATTGCATTCCCCTCCTAGTAGCACCCAAAGTGGCCACCTACTCTCGCTACCAAGTTATACCAAACAATGCAACAACTTATCCATTCTCCTTATAGTGGAAGGCAGAATAAACTTGTAGACTAAGTTTCAGAATGAAACTTGTGTCTCTAGGAACATCCCTGCACATGTAACCTTTCACAGTAATTGGATCTGAATTATAATCAGTCACCTGAATCCTAAAATAGATAAAATAGTTTTTTAATGTAAAAAACTTGTAGCCCTCAGTTGATTATCTATCAGTGCTTACAGTCCTGTGAAAATAAGATAAATGAGAAATGTGGTCTCTAATTAGACTTCAGTAGATTTACAGCTTTTAATTTATACGCCAATGTAGCTCAGGCCGGCACTAACAGAGACAGAGATAGAGCCACAGTTTTCAATTGATTTAACAATTTAATTGCAGCATTAACATCCATTAACATTTAACTAACCTTTTAAACTAACCCCAGGCACAACCTTAAAGACTAAATGAAGTAAAAATTGCATATAAAAAGGTACTAACATACAGCTGGAAGAAACGGAGGTAAATCTATGGGGAGGTTTTGCAATGCTTCACCAGAGCAGCAGGAGGGTGAAGGCTGGTTTCTTATACAATTCAATAAGCAAGTTAAACTTTTATTTATTGGGAGATGAAGTGAGGAGAAACTGCAGGGTGGATGAGCATCAAGGCAGCTTCACTGTGAAACTGACACAGAGGGGAAGAACTTTGTACCTATGAACGACAAGGCATCAGTGTTTGAAAATCCAGTGCCGATAATGATGCTCATGTCAGGTCGTTTCAGAGTGGGCAATTAACACTCAGACTTTCCCTGCAATAAAATAGGGATTGCAGAGTTACTTTACGGGGTGGAAAATTATTCATGATTATGGCGACAACTTGTATTTTAGAAACATATGTCTAATGGTCCTAAACAGTGTAAGATGAAAAAGAGAAAGAGCACAAAGCCCATACAATATTAAAAAGCCTTTTCTTCTTAACTATAAACATAAAGGATCCCATTCCCTAGACTACCAAATATAAATATAGACCTATAGTTATAGATCTGTGGTTTGCAACGGCCATTTTCCTTTTAGGTATGCTTGATAGACTCTACTGGAAGCTGAAATCCTTGTAATACAGTTAGAATAAAAAAACTGCCATCTTGACTACTTTGATGAAAATTTCTGTAATAGAAGATAGAAAATAGGTTACAAAGCTGAAATCTCATTTATAGGATGGAATTTCCATTTAAGATGACTCACCCTAAGTAATCATATAGAAGAACCATTTCTCATGAATTATCATTAAAACATTTCTAAAGAGTATTGAACTTTACACTGGTAGACTCTTCTCATAGCTGCATATTTCTCTGAAAACAAAATGATTGGGCTTAAATCCTCCAGTTAGGAGGCTTCCATGCACATTAGATAATTTGTTGGTCCTGCCACAATCAACAGATTCAGCTGACATACAGTACATCTGATGTGTATGGCTAGCTAAAATGTTGTGCAAAACAGCACTCAAATTTTTGGTTGGGCAAAATATGGGAATTATAAGGATGGGTTTTTCATTCTAGCTTCATCCAGCTGGAATGGATAGCTAACAAACTGAAACTCTAAAGGCCCTATTACACGGGCAGATATCACTAACAAGCAAATGCTCATTCTTCAGGTATTCGGGATCTTTTAATATGTTAATGCGATGCATTAGCAATTGCTCGTCCCTATTTTGAGGAGGAGATCGCTGCATGTAATAGCAGTGGTCTCTTTCTCTAGCAAGCAGGCGATTGATGGGAGGGAACGCTTCTCTCCAAACAATCGTCTACTCTATCTGCCGGTGTAATAGGTCCTTAACTCTGGAAGTCTTGAGCCATCTACAAACTAAACAAAAATCACAGAAAAAAAATAAAAAAGAAAGATGGCTGATATCTATGGCTACAGTTATGAAAAAAATCACAGAAAACAAATAATAATGTACTAACACAATAGATAAAAGCATTATATATGGACTAAGCCTTCATGCTAATATAATAAAATATGACACTCTAAGCCAATATATTTTGATCAAAACACATGTGCCCACCTACCCTTGCCAAAGTGGTCTCAGTCAGGCAGGTCCTACTGTAAACATACCTATGCCATTGGGCATCTATGTTCTGGAGAGAAGACTCTGCACATATAGTGTGCTGCAACTAGTTACCTCTATGTGCATCCAGCAACCAATGAGAGGATGAGCAAGCACAGCTATATGTACCACCTAATCAATACGGCCTGTTTGATAGGAAGGGCAAAAGTGCACAAGAATGCTACTCCCAGGATAAAATAGGAGCGCATTCACACTTGAAGGTGTCTCTCCCTCAAGTATATACTACAAACTAAACAAAAATCACAGAAAAAAGATAAAAAACAAAGATGAAAACATCCTGCACGATATGATAAATAAATATGCGGATGTTCAAAAAAATCACAGAAAACAGGTAATAATGCACTAACAGAATAGATGTCATTAATGAGTGTAACAATGGCACAATCAAGATGGACCCAACACCTGAATGTATTCCAAATAAATAGCCAGCTGTGTAGTACATGGATGGGAAAAAAAAAAACACATCAGATGCAAGCATTATATATGGACTAAGCCCTCATGCTAATATAATAAAATATGAGACTCTTAGCCAATATATTTTGATAAAAACATATGTGTGCCCACCTACTGTACACTCGCCAAGGTGGTCTCAGTCAGGCAGGTCCTACTCTAAACCTACCTATGCCATTAGGCATCTATGTTCAGGAGAGCAGACGCTGCACATATGGGCACAGATGTGTTATGGGCACAGATGTGTTTTGATCAAAATATATTAGCTAAGAGTCTCAGATTTTATTATATTAGCATGAGGGCTTAGTCCATATATAATGCTGGCATCTATTGTGTTAGTGCATTATTATTTGTTTTCTGTGATTTTTTTTTTCCCATCCATGTACTACACAGCTGGCTATTTATTTGGAATACATTCAGGTGTTGGGTCCATCTTGATTGTGCCATTGTTACACTCATTAATGACTTGACATTGAGAAGGTACATAGGGGGAGATTTATCAAAACTTGCACAAAGGAAAACTTGTTTAGTTTCCCATAGCAACCAATCAGATTTGACCTTGCATTTGATAGATCTCCTTTGTAAAATCAGAGGACCAATGTTATTGGATGATATGGGCAAATAAGTTAGTTTTCCTTTTGCAAATAAGTTAGTTTTGATAAATTTCCCCCATGTAACTTATTTGCCCATATCAACCCATTACATTGATCCTCATTTTACAAAGGAGCTCTGATGGCACAATCAAGATAGGCCCAACATCTGACTATAAGACATTACATAGTACAGTTGTGTTCTTATATCTGCTGACAAAAGTACATACATAGTACGGTTCACCAAAGACATAAGTTCATCAAGTTTAACAAAGGGAAGGGTGGAGATGTGAATTTTAGGAAAGGGGAGTGAGAACCAGACTTCTACACATTTTCATAGGCAATTATGTTAATTCATTTTAAGAATTCATCTAAACCTTTAAAAAAAAAGTTCACTGTTCCTGCCGCTAACAGCTTCTGAGGTAGACTATTCCACAAAATTACAGTTCTTACAGTAAGAAAGCTTTGTTGCCTCCAGAGACTGAACTTTCTTCTCTAGATGCAGGCAAGGGTTTGTCTTTTAAGGGGATTTTACATGGAACAACTTTTTATCATATATTTTGTATGTTCCCCCTTAGACGTCTCTTATAAATAATAAATAAATGAAATTATTTCAATCTTTCCTATAACTAATGCCCTCCATGCCCCTTATAAGTTTCGTTGCTCTCCTTTGTACTTTTTCAATCTCCAGGGCATTCTTCCTATGAACTAATACCCAGAAATGAACTGCATATTCCAGATGAGGCTGCACCAAAGCTTTGTAAAGTGGTAATATTACATCCCTGTCCTGTGAGTCCACGCCTCTTTTAATTCATAACAATATCCTGCTTGCCTTAGAAGCAGCTGATTGACATTGCATGCTGTTATTTAGTATATGACCTACAAGGACACCCAAATCCTTCTCTACTATGGACTCCCCTTTGGATATATAATGCATGTAAATTATTTGTATTCACATGCATAACATGCCGTGTCTTTACCAGGTATTTATTTTAAAAAAATATTCATAAAACTACTGTTGGGAATTCTGTAGACATGTCCAGTTATGAATTCTTCTAGATGCTCTGAAAATCTTCCATCAGAAGGTTAAATAAAGTATAGCCTTTTGACTTTCTGAACACTCATCAAACAGTCAGGATGAATGATCTGTCATCTCTCTGGGAACTATTTACCATGTACTGTTTTTCCATAAAACTCACTTTAATGTTCAGAATGGATGTCATTCATGTGAATTGGCTGTATAGAACATTTTAAAGCTGAAAGATGTTTTAGAGCAGATAACTGTCACCGCCTTATGTTTTTTCTTAATAGCTATTCACTTCTAGCCATAATGGTGCTTGCTCTTAACATCCCCAGCACAGGTGTGTAAATCAGTGAAAGCATCGTTCAGGGAAATTCACTTATGTGGATACATAAAGAAGCAAGCTGGGGCTTATTCTGTCCAACAGGAGTGCTGATATTTTCAAACTTTGCTTTGAAATAATATCTTTTCTCTTTCCACTCTTTCAGTCATCATAGAATTCACTCATGTTACAGCATTTATGTACACAGCATTATTTGCAACATAACTGTGTTTCACACTGTGGGCTATAGAGACAGAGGTTTTTATATTTATTGAATAATAACATTACAATTTAAAAGGAAACTTCCATCACATAATAACAGCTTATATGTGAATATAGATCAATAGTCTATGTACAGTATCCATTAATCATTCTGTGTTGAGTTATTTTGAAGGCACACCAAATTTACACTGTTATACAATCTGTACACTGACTAATAGACATAAGTGAATCGAATATGATGAAGTGGAATTCAATCCGAATTTCAAGAAAAATGTGATTCGCAACGAATGCGAATTTCCTTGCGCTTCATGGTAACGAATTGCAATCTTTCCTAAAATGGCAGCTACGATGGCGGCTACACGTGTGAGGACATGGGGCAAGGAACTCTGGGAAGGCGGGCTAACCCATAATGCCATGCATGCAGCCAATCAGCAGCCAGCCATCCCTGAGATGTCACAGCCCTATAAATACGGCGGCCATCTTAGTCAGACATTTTCCAGTGTTCTGACTACAGGGACAGAGGTGAGAAGGCGCTAGGGACAGCAATAGGAAAAACCTGATTGTGAAAACAAAAAAAGGAAAAAATGACTTATAAGTGCAGGGAAAGGATAGGGAGGAATAATTTCACAGCATCTTAGTGCAGGGAGAGACGTCAAAAGGCGCTAAGGACAGTGCCAGAAAAGCAATTTACAAGTGCAAGGAAAGGATAAGGAGGAATCATTTCACAGCATCTTAATGCTGGGAGAGACGTCTGAAGTCGCTAGGGACAGTGCTAGAAAAACCTCATAGTGAAATAAAAAGTGATTTACAAGAACAGGGAAACATTATTTGGGGATCCAAATAGCCATTATACAGCTCTTGCATTCCAGCAATTTGTTCTTGTTCTAGAGGTGAAGTGCTATGTTGAAATGCTTTTAATGGCTTATATCTGTGGAAAAATAAAAATATATACGCACTTTAATTCTGCAGTTTTTTTGTGTTGAAAGAGTTTAGTGTCCTATTTCATTACCAAAAGGAAAAAATATACGCACTTCACTGTTGCATTTATTTGTGGTGAAAAACTTTGGTGGCCTATTTCAGTACAAAACAAAAAATATATACACATTTGACATCTGCAGTTATATGTGGCAAAAGCATTTAGTGGCCTATTTCAGTACAGAAAGAAAAACATATTCTCAATTCACTTTGGCGGTTATATGTTTTGAAAGCGTTTAGTGGCCCATTTCAGTACAAAAAGAAAAATATATTCTCAGTTCATGTCGGCGGTTGTATGTCTTAAAAGGGTTTAGTGGCCTATTTCAGTACAAAAATATAAATATATTCTGAGTTCACCTCGGCGGTTGTATGTCTTGTAAGCATTGAGTGGCCTATTTCAGTACAAAAAAAAAATATTATATGTGTTGTAAGCATGGCTGGGAGTCAGCAGGGTGGCAGCAGTGGGAGGTCGGGAGACAAACGTGCCTGGAGTAGACCACCTGCTTCGCAGCAGCCTACCTGCAGAGGTTCACGGAAGCAACGGTGGTAGCAATAAGTCAGTGCGGACTGTTAGGGGGAAAATCCCCTACTCGGGGGTGTGGCAGTTTTTTGTTAAGCCACCAGAGGAGGTTAACATGGCCATATGTAGAATATGTGGACAGAAGGAAAAGCGCGGCCAGGGTGCCAATGTTGGCACAACAGCCCTGCATCAAAATATGCAGCGTCACCATCTATGGTATCCTAATGCTGCTGCTGCTGCTACTGTCATTTCCACACCATGTCACCTTGCAACTCTGTTGTGTCCTCCTACTGCTGCTGTTACTGTCATTTCCACACTATGTCACCTTGCCACTCTGTGGTCTCCTGCTGCCATCTCCACACTATGTCAACTTGAAACTGTGTGGAATCCAGATGCTGCTGCAACTGCAATGTACACACTATGTCATCTTGCCACTCTGTGGTCTCCTGCTGCCATCTCCACACTATGTCACCTTGAAACTGTGTGGAATCCAGATGCTGCTGCAACTGCAATGTACACACTATGTCACCTTGCCACTCTGAGGAATCCTATTGGTTGCTGCTGCTACTGACATCTCCACTCTGTCATCTTGCCACTCTGTGGTATCCTGATGCTGCTGCTACTACTGCCATCTTTACACTATGTCATTTAGCCACTCTGTGGTATTCTGATGATGCTGCTGCTACTGCCATCTCCACGCTTGGTCACCTTGCCAATCTGTGGTATCCTCCTGAAGCTGCTGCTGCTGCTGCTACTGCCATCTCCACACTATGTCAACTTGCCACTCTGTGGTATGCTGATGTTGCTGTTACTGCCATCTACACACTATGTCACCTTGCTTCTCTGTGGTATCATAATACTGCTGCTGCCATCTCCACACTTGGTCACCTTGCCACTCTGTGGTATCCTGATGCTGCTGCTGCTAATGCCATGTCCACACTATGTCACCATGCCACTCTGTGGTATCCTGATGCTGCTGCTACTGCCATCTCAACACTATGTCACCTTGCCACTATGTGGTATCCTGATGCTGCTGCTGCTATTGCCATTTCCACACTATGTCACCTTGCAACTCTGTGGTATTCTGCTGCTGCTATTTCCATGTCCACATTATGTCACCTTGCCACTCTATGGTATCCTGCTGCTGCTGCTACTGCCATCTCCACACTATGTCACATTGCTACTCTGTAATCTCCTGCTGCTGCTGCCATTTCCACACTATGTCACCTTGCTACTCTGTGGTATCCTGATGCAGCTGCTGCTACTGCCATCACCACACTATTTCATCTTGCCACTATGTGGAATCCTGATGCTGCTGCTGCTACTGCCATTTCCACAATATGCCACCTTGCCACTCTGTTGTGTCCTCCTGCTGCTGCTGTTACTGTCATATCCACACTTTGTCACCTTGCCACTCTGTGGTCTCCTGCTGCCATCTCCACACTATGTCACCTTGAAACTGTGTGGAATCCTGATGCTTCTGCAACTGCAATGTACACACTATGTCACCTTGCCACTCTGTGGTATCCTGATGCTGCTGCTGCTACTGCCATCTCTACTCTATGTCACCTTTCCACTCTGTGGTATTCTGATGATGCTGCTGCTAATGCCATCTCCACACTTAGTCACCTTGCCAATCTGTGGTATCCTCCTGATGCTGCTGCTGCCATCTCCACACTATGTCACCTTGCCACTCTGTGGTGTCCTGATGCTGCTGCTGCTACTGCCTTTTCCACACTATGTCAACTTGCCACTCTGTGGTATCCTGATGATGCTGCTGCTACTGCCATCTACACACTATGTCACCTTTCCACTCTGTGGTATCATGATACTGCTGCTGCCATCTCCACACTATGTCACCTTGCCACTCTGTGGTATCCTGATGCTGCTGCTGCTACTGCCATCTCCACACTTGGTCACCTTGCCACTCTGTGATATCCTCCTGATGCTGCTGCTGCTACTGCCATCTCCACACTATGTCACCTTGCCACTCTGTGGTATCCTGATGCTGATGCTGCTATTGCCATTTCCACACTATGTCACCTTGCAACTCTGTGGTATTCTGCTGCTGCTATTTCCATGTCCACATTATGTCACCTTGCCACTCTGTGGTATCCTGCTGCTGCTACTGCCATCTCCACACTATGTCACCTTGCTACTCTGTAATCTCCTGCTGCTGCTGCCATTTCCACACTATGTCACCTTGCTACTCTGTGGTAGTTAGTTTTAACTCCAAAACAAGCTAAATAAAACATTGTGATAAGAATTATCCTATCCAGGACCCATTATATACTAATTATTGGACCTCAAACTTTGTTATGCTTTCACATTTTTATATTTTTTAATATGTTATAATGTAGTAATTTATTCTTTCTAAGTTCCTACTCAGGACTCCATTAAAGAAGGTGTTGGAGGGGAATGTCTCTGTGGAGGAGCAAGAGCAGGCCGTACCATTGGGCCATATTTCAGACTCTAGCCCACCAGATGTGGGTAAGAGGTGAAGCTGTACACTCTCACCAACCACCTTCATTACCCTCATAGTCACTGGAGGAAGTCGAGGAGTAGGATGACGACAATGTTTTTACCACCCCCATCCTGGAGTCAAAATATTTGCAGTGGATTTCTTAACTTATTCACTGTCCACACACAGGTGTCAGTTTAGTCTTCACCACAGGCAGATTTTCCTCAAGCCAAGACTAATAAACCAGTTGCATTCTTAACTTTGATTTCTCTGTTATACTACACATGTTTGTTAATTTTATTTAGGAGTATTTGAATTCACTTCAAGCAGGGTAACTATACAGTAGTATCTATCCACTCTTAACGGTCTTCCAGATACCAATTTTCAACTGTCAGCCTGTTCAGCTTTCCTATCTCATGACCACATTTCATAAGTACAGCTGGGATATTCTCTTACTTTTTAACTATACCTTTTTAGACCAAAGATATTTTGTATAAACCAAAAAAGAAAAATTTTCTTTTAATTTGGTTGTTTATTGAACTGTAAGCATTTTTTTTCAAAACTATGGCACATCAGTCAAGTAGTGTAAAAATTGAATAGTGCCAAGTACAAATTAGATTTAAAAATTATGATTATTTGCAAAAAAATATATATTACTACGTGTGTGAACAAAATTCCGCTAGATTAATAATTTCTCAATATATAAAAAAGTATAATAATAAAATTAGTATTTGAAAATTGAATACATACAGTGTAGAGATTAATAACTACTAAAACTGTATGTGCATTTATTTTTTTCATGTCATTTAAAAATGACATTTATCTACTAAAAAAATTATCAGATGCAATAAAAAAAAAAAAGATTGTTAGAAGAAAAGACCAGCATGGATTAGAAATATTTTTGCGATTACACAATTTTTATTTGTTGGAGCATTGCATCCTCATTAACAAAAGAAAACCGGGATGAATTTAGTGGAATCTCTCAAAAAATGGTGACATGACTTCTATAATAATCATGTGATAATTTTCATTACATATATTCTTTAACAAATTAATAATGTATATAGCTACATCAAAATGTGGCAATAATTCTACATTCACAAAACCGGATTACCACACGGCTGCGTATGACGCCAGTCACACAAAACCATGTAGAGAGAGGTCAACACGGAAGTCAGCCATCCCTCCCAGGACGACTGACAACACCATGTTCGAACCTCGATCCTCATATATAAAAAAATATAGAAATAATAAAATAATAACTTCAAAATCAGTCCTGTACTGTTTTAACTGCACAACAACTGCTGACAATGGAAGGCCAGGTGCAGTCCCCACCTTTAACAGTGACAACCACAACAGGGCTCCCCCAAACACAATTTTTTCAAAATAACAAACTAAAATAAAAAATAAAATAAAATAAAACATTTTTGTGAATGTTGATTATTAACACTTAAAATAAATAATTTTTTTTTTGTAATATTATTTTAATCATTGATTATATATAATGAGCAAAGCACATGTCAGAATAGCAAACATGCACACCAATTTCTGAGAATTCCAATACTATATACTAGAGAAACTACTATGGCAAATAAGTGGTCCATATAAAACAATATTGACAGACTGCTTCAACACGTATTTTGTTGTAATGTAATACAAGGATCAATCATAATTTAGCAGAATAATGGCAGACAGTAGAATTTAAATACTAAAGCTACCGAACAAGGGCTACCCATCGATCTGCGTAACCCAGCACTGTCATGACAGGCAGCAGCTTATAAATAATAACTCTTCACTAAAAGGACTACAACATTATTTACACAACTATGCAGGCAGGATCAATAAACACCCAATCTTATAAATGTGAACGCTATAGTGTAAGTTCGACACATACATAGGACTAAATATTCAGATTAAATACAAGCAACGGCACCATAAGATTAACTTTATTGGTCAAAGTCCTACAACTAAGTCAACAGCACCAAGACACACAGCAGCAGCAGCAGCAGCAGGTAGAAGTTACGTTGGAGTATAAGGCCTATAAATATCTCGGCCTAACTCCGCAGGACAGGCAGCAGCAGCCAACGGTGTTTTAAAAGTCCTACAGACAAGTCAACGTGATCTCGATGACAAACAGCAGCAGCAGGTAGAAGTTACATTGGAGTATAAGGCCTATAAATATCTTGGCCTAACTCTGCAGGACAGGCGGCAGCAGCCAACGGTGTTTTAAAAGTCCTACAGACAAGTCAACGTGATCTCGATGACAAACAGCAGCAGCAGGTAGAAGTTACATTGGAGTATAAGGCCTATAAATATCTCGGCCTAACTCCGCAGGACAGGCAGCAGCAGCCAATGGTGTTTTAAAAGTCCTACAGACAAGTCACTGTGATCATGATAACAAACAGCAGCAGCAAAAGGTAGAAGTTACGTTGGAGTATAAGGCCTATAAATATCTCAGCCTAACTCCCCAGGACAGGCATTCTGAATGGATAAGGATCCGTTCAGAATGCATCAGTTTGCCTCTGTTCAGCCTCCATTCCGCTCTGGAGGCGGACACCAAAACGCTGCTTGCAGCCAAACTGATCCGTGCTGAACGGATACAAGCATTTGCATTATAGGTGCGGATCCATCTGTGCAGATACCAGACGCATCCGCACCTAACGCAGGTGTGAAAGTAGCCTAACCCTGCTATATTTCTGTAGCCTGCAACCTCTAAATGCCATTTTTTTAGAAATGTTGGCCCATATTGATAGGATAGCATCTTGCAGTTGATGGAGATTTGAGGGATGCACATCCAGGGCACGAAGCTCCCGTTCCACCACATCCCAAAGATGTTATATTGGGTTGAGATCGGGTGACTGTGGGGGCCATTTTAGATCAGTGAACTCATTGTCATGTTCAAGAAACCAATTTGAAATGATTCGAGCTTTGTGACATGGTGCATTATCCTGCTGGAAGTAGCCATCAGAGGATGCATACATGTTCTCATTCTGTTTACGCCAAATTCGGACTCTACCATTTGAATGTCTCAACAGAAATCGAGACTCATCAGACCAGGCAACATTTTTCCAGTCTTCAACAGTCCAATTTTGGTGAGCTCGTGCAAATTGTAGCCTCTTTTTCCTATTTGTAGTAGAGATGAGTGGTACCCGGTGGGGTCTTCTGCTGTTGTAGACCATCTGCCTCAAGGTTGTGCGTGTTGTGGCTTCACAAATGCTTTGCTGCATACCTCGGTTGTAATGAGTGGTTATTTCAGTCAACGTTGCTCTTCTATCAGCTTGAATCAGTCGGCCCCTTCTCCTCTGACCTCTAGCATCCACAAGGCATTTTTGCCCACAGGACTGCCGCATACTGGATGTTTTTCCCTTTTCACACCATTCTTTGTAAACCCTAGAAATGGTTGTGCGTGAAAATCCCAGTAACTGAGCAGATTGTGAAATACTCAGACCGGCCCGTCTGGCACCAACAACCATGCTACGCTCAAAATTGCTTAAATCACCTCTCTTTCCCATTCTGACATTCAGTTTGGAGTTCAGGAGATTGTCTTGACCAGGACCACACCCCTAAATGCATTGAAGCAACTGCCATGTGATTGGTTGACTAGATAATTGCATTAATGAGAAATAGAACAGGTTTTCCTAATAATTCTTTAGGTGAGTGTAGACTAGTAGCTCAGAATTGCACCAATATCCATTCACAATTACTGCCAGAACATGTTGGGTGTAGTAGTTTCAGCCCAACTGGGCAGTCAGAGGTTGCAGGCTACAGAAATATAACAGAGCTAGTTATAAAGCCAGCCCCTGCCAGTCCCCATCAGACCCTACTCTGAGTCTACTCTAAACTCACTCAACATAAATGTGGTGAGCAATTATGAAGACCTTTTTTTTTTTTACAAATCTTATCTTCACTTCTGGAACGGCACCGGCTTCTTCTCGCTCTCCCGAAAGCTTTTCCGGCGCCTTCTCCCTGCTGCGTTTCGGCGTTGTTGTGCGCCTGTGCAGCCTAGGGAAACGTCATGTCCGGGGAGGAGAATCAGGGGGAGGAGACTCAAGGAGGGTAGGGCTGGCCTGGCCTGGCACTGCAGCGCAGAAACGCAACACTGGGCGGCGGGCCCCGGGTCGGGTTATACAGGCAGGCACAGCACTACTGCAGGGCGGGGCCAGGGGTCCACAGGTGACCGGGCCCCCTGGAGTGCCGGGCCCGGTTGCAACTGCGACCCTGGTATGTACGCCCCTGTCTCCGACAGCAACAGCAGGTGACATGTGGGCAGCAGCAGTGTGTTCCCGGGAATGGGCCCCCACCAGACCCGGGCAACACCATACATCAACTGAGACATCTCTGACAGCAACAGCAGCAGCAACAGCAGGTGACATGTGGGCAGCAGCAGTGTGTTACCGGGAATGGGCCCCCACCAGACCCGGGCAACACCATACATCAACTGAGACATATTGAGATTAATAATAATTATTATAGATAGCTAAAAAAATTATGTAAATATATAAAAGAATTAACATCTACATATAGAACAAGATCTCTCATTTTACAGATCAGGCACATTGAAAGTGCAGTGGAACACTTTGTTATCGCTTACAACGACATCATGTGTTTTTTCTTGAAGCCAGGGGGCTGTGGAAGTGTCGGTGTTTAGCAGCGGCTGTTTCGTTCCTCCTCATGTCGGTGAGGAGGAATGTGTCTCGACGCTCCACCCACCCATACACGATCAGTATCGCACACACGCTAGTCTACATCCAACTGCTACACCCATTCCTCATGTGCCTGTGTGAGCACCGAAGGCAGTGATGAGCCAAGTTTCATTGGCTGGAGTCTGGAAGCATTCCGTCATGATCCGAGGGGGGCAACGCAAACTCCCTTTGGCGATGAAGCAGCGTTGTTCCAAGGCTGTTGGAAGGGTCCAAATTGGGGCTTCCACCAGTGAGCAACCTGCATGATCTCTTGCCGGTCCTAGGGCATAATGATCCATTTTAAGGGCCTATTTTGAACAACCGGGGTATTAGTGTCAGGCGCAAAGGGTGCATACTACTGCATGACTGGGCTGACAGGGACAGCGGATCGCCAACACTGTCATCCAGCACAGTGCATTTTTGAGTCTGTTAAGAGGGGAACATGTGTTCTTCAGTTACAAGAACTGACAGTAAACTGTTTGGGCTTTATTAATCAAGGTTATGGTTTTATTATGTATTTTATATAATTAGAAATAATTTTTAATTGAAGTTCTATATCTATGTACAAGAATACAGTCCAATAGAATGCTGATATCAGCATTGTTAGCAGATTTGATTGCTTCCAGGCTGAAATGGGTGAGATAGATATATTAATATTTCCATAAAAATGGCAACCGGGCGGTGTCTTTATTTATATAGTGAAGGGGCAGGCTACTAAACGATTGGTTGCTATGGATGTTGCTAAGGTGTGACAGGCCCTTCCCATTGGCTATTCAAGCTAGGAGAAGGGAGGGTTGACGATTTTCCTTTGTCAGTTCGTAAAAAAAAATAAAAAATAAGATTTTATCGAGTTTATTTTAAATCGCATTTCTTTTTTCATGGCCACTGCTGTGGTAAATGTCCCGCTATTTATTTTTCTATAGACATTTTCGCTTATTTTAATGGATGTCTAGTATACCAACTATCCAACACTGTTTGATAAATTTTATGTGAAGCGATATTTAGGATTAAAAGATTGTCAACACGCTATACTCGATATGGGACAACAAAATCGCCTTACTCGATAATGAAGTAGTTGTCATTATTGCTTAATGCGATAGTAACTTTAATATGGTGTTAGCTTAAGCTAACTTTTGTGGAGCATTAAAACATAGGGAGATAAATCGCCTTACTCGATAATAACGTAGTTGTCATTATCTCGTAATGCGATTGTAACTTTAATATGGTGTTAAGCTAACTTTTGTGGAGCATTAAACATAGAAAGATAAATCGCCTTACTCGATAATGACGTAGTTGTCATTATCGCTTAATGCGATAGTAACTTTAATATGGTGTTAAGCTAACTTTTGTGGAGCATTATATATAGAAAGATAAATCACCTTACTCGATAATTACGTATTCGTCATTATCGCGTAATGCGATTGTAACTTTAATATGGTGTTAAGATAACTTATGTGGAGCATTATACATAGAAAGATAAATCGCCTTACTCGATAATTACAGAGTTGTCATTATCGCGTAATGCGATTGTAACTTAAATTGAGGAAGATGTAGAATATTTTGCTATCTTCGTTGATGTATATTCTACATGAACGAAGATAGCGAAGTATTCTACATGAACGAAGATAGCGAAGTATTCTACATCAATGAAGATAGCGAAGTATTCTACATTGTACAATACTCCCTATCTTCGTTGATGTAGAATACTTTGCTATCTTCGTTCATGTAGAATACTTCGCTATCTTGATTATTTTATTAATATAAAGAGTTTAAAGACATAGAATATAGCGCTATATTTGGGTTATATATAGATCTACAAGATTAAAGAATAGGAAAGTTGCCTTATTATTAAGTTATAAGGCAATTAGAAGTTATAATTTATAACTTCTAATTCTAAGCTTAAATATCGCAATATGCGAATGATTAAATTGCATATTAATCGAGATATATACAAAAATGACGAATATTCGATTTCGATGAATATAAGACGAATATTCATGCGAATATTAGCGAAATTGAATATGGCACCTCCTGCTCAACACTAATCTCCACACTATGTCACCTTGACACTCTGTGGTATCCTGATGCTGCTGCTACTGCCATCTCCACACTATGTCACCCTGACACTCTGTGGTATTCTGATGCTGTTGCTGCTACTACCATCTCCACACTATATCACCTTGCTACTTTGTGGTATTCTGATGGTGCTTCTGCTGCTACTGCCCTCTCCACACTATGTCACCTTGCCACTCTGTGGTATCCTGATGTTTCTGCTGCTAATGCCATCTCCACACTATGTCACCTTTCCATTCTGTGTTCTCCTGATGCTGCTGCTACTTCCATCTCCACACTATGTCACCCTGCCACTATGTGGTATCCTGATGCTGTTGCTGCTACTGTCATCTCCACACTATATCACCTTGCCACTTTGTGGTATTCTGATGGTGCTGCTGCTGCTGCTACTGCCATCTCCACACCATGTCACCTTGTCACTCTGTGATATCCTGATGCTGCCTGCTTCTACTGTCATCTCCACAATTTGTCAACTTGCCACTCTGTGGTGTCCTGATGCTGCTGCTGTTGCTACTGCTATCTACACACTTGGTCAGCTTACCACTCTGTGGCATCCTCCTGCTGCTGCTGCTGCTACTGCCATCTCCGCACTATTTCACCATTCCACTCTGTGGTATCCTCCTGATGCTGCTGCTGCCATCTCCCCACTATGTTATCTTGGCACTCTGTGGTATCCTGATGCTGCTGCTACTGCCATCTCCACACTATGTCACCCTACCACTCTGTGGATCCTGATGCTGTTGCTGCTACTGCCATCTCCACACTATATCACCTTGCCACTTTGTGGTATTCTGATGGTGCTTCTGCTGCTACTGCCATCTCCACACTATGTCACCTTGCCACTCTGTGGTATCCTGATGTTTCTGCTTCTAATGCCATCTCCACACTATGTCACCTTTCCACTCTGTGTTCTCCTGATGCTGCTGCTACTGCCATCTCCACACTATGTCACCGTGCCACTCTGTGGTATCCTGCTGCAACTGCTATCTCCACACTTGGTCAACTTGCCAATCTGTGGTATCCTCTTGATGTTGCTGCTACTGTTATTTCCACGCTATGACACCTTGCCACTCTGTTGTATCCTGATGCTGCTACTGCCATCTCTGCACTATGTCAACTTTCCAATCTGTGTTCTCCTGATGCTGCTGCTACTGCAATCTCCACACTATGTCACCCTGCCACTTTGTGATATCCTGATGCTGTTGCTGCTACTGTCAACTCCACACTATAACACCTTGCCACTTTGTGGTATTCTGATGGTGCTGCTGCTGCTACTGCCATCTTCACACTATGTCACCATTCTACTCTGTGGTATCCTCCTGATGCTGCTGCTACTGCCATCTCCACACCATGTCACCTTGTCACTCTGTGATATCCTGATGCTGCCTGCTGCTACTGCCATCTCCACACTTTGTCACCTTGCCACTCTGTGGTGTCCTGATGCTGCTGCTGTTGCTACTGCTATCTCCACACTTGGTCAGCTTACCACTCTGTGGCATCCTCCTGCTGCTGCTGCTGCTACTGCCATCTCCGCACTATTTCACCATTCCACTCTGTGGTATCCTCCTGATGCTGCTGCTGCTACTATTGCCATCTCCACACTATGTCACCTTGCCACTCTGTGGTATCCTGATGCTGCTGCTGCCATCTCTCCACTATGTTATCTTGGCACTCTGTGGTATCCTGATGCTGCTGCTACTGCCATCTCCACACTATGTCACCCTGCCACTCTGTGGTATCCTGATGCTGTTGTTGCTACTGCCATCTCCACACTATATCACCTTGCTACTTTGTGGTATTCTGATGGTGCTTCTGCTGCTACTGCCATCTCCGCACTATGTCACCTTGCCACTCTGTGGTATCCTGATGTTTCTGCTGCTAATGCCATCTCCACACTATGTCACCTTTCCACTCTGTGTTCTCCTGATGCTGCTGCTACTGCCATCTCCACACTATGTCACCGTGCCACTCTGTGGTATCCTGCTGCTACTGCTATCTCCACACTTGGTCAACTTGCCAATCTGTGGTATCCTCTCGACGTTGCTGCTGCTGCTACTCTTATTTCCACGCTATGTCACCTTGCCACTCTGTTGTATCCTGATGCTGCTACTGCCATCTCCACACTATGTCACCTTGCCACTGTGTGATATCCTGGTGGTGCTGCTGCTGCTACTGCCATCTCCACACTATGTCACCGTGCCACTTTGTGATATCCTGATGATGCTGCTGCTTCTGCCATCTACACACTATGTCACCTTGCCACTCTGTGGTAACCTGATACTGCTATTGCCATCTCCACACTATGTCACCTTGCCACTCTTTGGTATCCTGATACTGCTGCTGCCATCTCCACACTATATCACCTTGCCACTCTGTGGTGTCCTGATACTGCTGCTGCTACTGCCATCTCCACACTATGTCCCTTTGACAGACTGTGGTATCCTCCTGATGCTGCTACTGCCATCTCCACACTATGTCACCTTGCTAATCTGTGTTATCCCGATGCTCCTGCTTCTACTGCTATCTCCACACTTGGTCACTCTGCCAATCTGTGGTATCATCCTGATGCTGATGCTGGTGATACTGCCATCTTCACTCTATGTCACCTTGCCATTCTGTGGTATCCTGATGCTGCTACTGCCATCTCCACACTATGTCATCTTGCCACTGTGTGGTATCCTGATGCTGCTGTTGATATTGCAATCTCCACATTATGTCACCTTGCCACTCTGTGGTATCCTCCTGATGCTGCTGCTACTGCCATCTCCAAACTGTCACTTTGCCACTCTGTGGTATCCTTATGCTGCTGCTGCCATCTCCACACTATGTCACCTTGCCACTCTATGGTATCCTGATACTACTGCTGCTGCTACTGCCATCTCTAAACTATGTCACCTTGACACTCTGTGGTTTCCTCCTGATGCTGCTGCTACTGTCATCTCTACACTATGTCACCTTGCCACTCTGTGGTTTCCTGCTGCTACTGCTATCTCCACACTTGGTTACCTTGCCAATCTGTGGTATCCTCTCGATGTTGCTGCTGCTGCTACTTTGATTTCTACGCTATGTCACCTTGCCACTGTGTGATATCCTGGTGCTGCTGCTGCTACTGCCATCTACACACTGTCACCGTGCCACTCTGTGGTTTCCTGATGCTGCTGCTTCTACTGCCATTTACACACTATGTCACCTTGCCACTCTGTTGTGTCCTCCTGCTGCTGCTGTTACTGTCATTTCCACACTATGTTACCTTGCCACTCTGTGGTCTCCTGCTGCTGGCATGTCTACATTATGTCACCTTGAAACTGTGTGGAATCCTGATGCTGCTGCAACTGCAATGTACACACTATGTCACATTGCCACTCTGTAGTATCCTGATGCTGCTGCTCCTGCCATCTCCACTCTATGTCACCTTGCCACTATATGGTATCCTGATGCTGCTGCTACTGCCATCTTCACACTATGTCACCTTGCCACTCTGTGGTATTCTGATGATGCTGCTGCTACTGCCATCTCTACACTTAGTCACCTTGCCAATCTGTGGTATCCTCCTGATGCTGCTGCTACTGCCATCTCCACACTATGTCATCTTGCTAATCTGCGGTATCCCGATGCTTCTGCTTCTGCTGCTTTCTACACACTTGGTCACCTTGTCAATCTGTGGTATCCTCCTGATGATGATGCTGCTGGTGATACTGCCGTCACCTTGCCATTCTGTGGTATCCTGATGCTGCTACTGTCATCTCCACACTATGTCACCTTGCCACTCTGTGGTATCCTCCTGATGCTGCTGCTACTGCCATCTCTACACTGTCACTTTGCCACTCTGTTGTATCCTGATGCTACTGCTGCCATCTCCACACTATATCACCTTGCCACTCTGTGGTATCCTGATACTAATGTTGCTGCTACTGCCATCTCTAAACTATGTCACCTTGACACTCTGTGTGTTCCTCCTGATGCTGCTGCTGCTACTGACATCTCCACACTATGTCACCTTGCCACTCTGTTGTAGACTGATGCTGCTGCTACTACTATCTCTACACTATGTCAACATTCCACTCAGTGGTATCCTCCTGATGCTGCTGATGCTGCTACTGCCATCTCCACACCATGTCACCTTGCAACTCTGTGGTATCCTGATGCTGCTGCTGCTACTTCCATCTCCACACTATGTCACCTTGCCACTCTGTGGTATCCTGATGCTGCTGCTGCTAATGCCATCAACACACTATGTCACCTTGCCACTCTGTGGTATCCTGATGCTGATGCTGCTGCTACTGCTATCTCTACACTTGCTCACCTTTTCACTCTGGGGCATCCTCCTGATGCTGCTGGTACTACCATTTCTTCACTATGTCACCTTGCCACTCTGTATTATTCTGATGCTGCTGCTGCTACTGCCATCTCCACACTATTTCATCTTTCCACTCTATGGTATCCTAATGCTGCTGCGACTGCCATCTATACTCTTGGTCACCTTGCCACTCTGTGGTGTCCCCCTGATGCTGCTGCTGCTTCTACTGATATCTCCACACTATTTCGCCTTGCCACTCTGTGGTCTCCTGATGCTGCTGCCATCTCCACACCATGTCACCTTGCCACTCTGTGGTATCCTGATGCTGCTGCTGCTACTGCCATCTCCACACTATGTCACCTTACCACTCTGTTGTATCCTCTTGATGCTGCTGCTACTGCTACTGCCATCTCCACACTATGTCACCTTACCACTCTGTTGTATCCTCTTGATGCTGCTGCTACTGCTACTGCCATCTCCACACTATGTCACCTTACCACTCTGTTGTATCCTCTTGATGCTGCTGCTATTGCTACTGCTATCTCCACACTATGTCACCTTGGCACTCTTTGGTATCCTGATGCTTGCTGCTGCTACTGCCATCTCCACACTATGTCACCTTGCTACTCTTTGGTATCCTGATGCTGCTGCTGCTACTTCCATCTCCACACTTGGTCACCTTGCCACTCTTTGGTTTCGTGATGCTGCTGCTGCTACTGCCATCTCTACACTTGGTCACCTTGCCACTCTGTGGTATCCTACTGATGCTGCTGCTTCTGCTACTGCCATATCCATACTATGTCACCTTGCCACCCTGTGGTATCCTGATGCTTCTGCTGCTACTGTCATCTTCAAACTATGTCACCTTGCCACTCTGTGGTATCTTCCTGTTCCTGCTACTGTTGCCACCTCCAGACTATGTCATTGTGCCACTTGGTGGCCTCCTCCTGATGCTGCTGCTGCCACCACCTTCAGACTCTGTCATTGTGCCACTCTGGCTTCCTGATGCTGCCACCAACTCCAGACTGTGTCATAATGCCACTATGTGGCCTCCTCCTGATGATGCTGCTGCCATCTTCACACTCTGTGGCCTCCTGATGCTGCTGCCACCTTCATACTCTGTTTTTGTGCTTCTCTGTGGCCTCCTCATGCTTCCACCAACTCCAGACTGTGTTGTTGTGCCACTCGGTGGCCTCCTCATACTGCTGCTGCTGCCACCTTCAAACTCTGTCATTGTGCCACTTTGTGGCTTCCTTATGCTGCTGCCAACTCCGGATTGTGTCATTGTGTCAGTCTGTGGTCCCCTCATGCTTCTTCCAACTCCAGACTCAGATTGCCACTCGGTAACCTCCTCATACTGCTGCCAGCTCCAGACTCGGTCATTGTACCACTCAGTGGTAGAAAGTAAAAAGGTTCACAGCAGCATGTCCATGTTTTGGACATGCTGCAGTGAACCTTTTTACTTTCTACCATTGCTTATGGGACTGCTGTGGATCGGTGGTCCTATCACGGCTGGTGCATTCCGGATTGGTCGGGAGGTCCATTTGTGCTGCTCTGCAACTGTCTTCTATCGCTGTGCCACTCAGTGGTTTCCTCATACTGCTGCCAACTACAGACTCTGTCAATGTGCCACTCTGTGCCCCCCTTTATGCTTCTGCCACCTCCATGATCTTTTGTCGTCGTGCCACTCTGTGGCCTCCTGATGCTGTCGCCACCTCCAGACTCTGTCATTAGTCAACTCTATGGTCTCCTCATGCTGCTTCCACCTCACCACTATGTCATAGGTCCACTCTGTGGACCTATGACATAGGTCCACTCTGTGGACTTCTTATGCTGTTCCCACCCTCCCCATTTCATGACTGGGCCACTATTTTGCCCTTCTGCCTGGCTAACATCATGATTTATTTGACCTTTCTTCTTATCTGTCAGAAGGAAGGAAAAATGAGATGCACAACGGATCCTTTCTGTGTAGCAGCTGTAAGGCCTGTATGGTCCTATCAGAATTGGCTTATGATTTGGTAGCCAAAAGCAGGAGTGGGTAGAAAACACAGAAGATATGCAAATATCCCATTCACATGTCATCTCTACTGACTACTAGTGTTGGGCGCGAATATTCTAATCGCGCATATTAACCACCTCCGGACCGCCTAACGCAGGATTGCGTTCCGGAGGTGGCAGCGCTGCGCAGAGTCACGCATATACGCGTCATCTCGCGAGACGCGAGATTTCGCTCAAAGCCGGCCCGCGCATGCGCATCGCGGGCCGGCAAAATTAAAAGAAGTATTTCGTCACCAGCCTGCCAGCAACGATCATTGGCTGGCAGGCTGGCGATTTTCAAAAAATCCAATCCAAAGTCATATAACAGATCATATTAGTAAATATGATCTGTTATATGGCTTGTCTGCTCCTGTGCTGGTCCTTTTCGTCGGTTGGATCCAGCACAGGAGCAGACTGAACTGTGAGTAGCACCAACACTACACCTTAGCCCCAGATCACCCACCTGCACCCCAATTAACCCTTTGATCACCCCTTTGATCGCCCCTGTCAATCACTAGTGAAAGGAAAAAAAGTGATCAGTGTAAACTGTCACTTTTTTTTTTTCACTGGTATTGGCTGTTAGGTTTTAGGGATAGTTTAGGCCCCTTGGTTAGGTAGTTAGCGTCAGTTAGCGCCCACCCCACCGCACCGCAGTCACTTTTATTCGCTGTTTAGCGTATCGCTAATCAGCATTTGTACTTTTATAGTATCTGTAAGTGATCAAAACTGATCACGGTCAGATCTATAATAGTATTAGTGTCACTTTAGTTTGCCCTCCACCCAAAACGCAGTGTTTGCCCGATCAGGCCTGATCGGTCGCCCACACGTGCGTTCACCCACGCCCGCCCCACCGCAGTGACAAAAAATATATATTTTTTGATCACTGCACATTCATTTTACACGCACTGCGGCGATAAAAAAATCAGTTTTGATATTTTTTATCAACCGCAGCAGCCTCCGGTACTTCGCTAGCCTCCCCTTTGTAAGACAGGTTTGCTTTTTTTCTTGGGTAGTCTCAGGGAATACCCCTAAATTTAGTAGTCCAAAATGTCAAACAGGGGGTATTCTTCTGAAGAGGCCTACAGGATTCTGACCCAGTCGGATGAGGAGTGGGAACCCTCATCTGACGAATCTAGCGGGTCAGAATATGAACCTGTGGAAAGCAGTGGCTCTCTGACCCAAAGTTCGGACGAGGAGGTGGAGGTCCCTGGCAGCACCAGGCGTACCCGGCCCCATGTCGCTAGACCACAGGTTACGCAGGATCCGCTTCAAGAGCAGCAGAGTGGGGCTGTCGCTGCCGGATCACGTGGTGAGGCATACACCAGCAGCGCAGCCCTTCCTGGACCTAGTACCAGCACTGCCGTACAACATGGTGAAGTAGCGAGCACCAGAAGGGCAGTTGAAGCTGGTACGGTGGCACGTGCAATAGTTACCCCGTCGCAGCCACCGCAAAGACAGGCCCGTAGAGCCCCTAGAGTCCCTGAGGTGCTGGCAAATCCTGATTGGCAGTCACCAACTTCAGCCGCACCAGTAGTTCCCCCTTTCACCGCCCAGTCTGGAGTTCGGGTTGAGACGGCTCAAATCGGTTCGGCCCTGGGATTTTTTGAGCTGTTCTTGACTGCGGAGCTCTTGGACTTAGTCGTGGCAGAGACCAACCAGTATGCCACACAATTTATAACCGCTAACCCGGGAAGCTATTATGCCCAGCCTTTCCGGTGGAAACCAGTCCAAGTTTCCGAACTTAAAATTTTTTTGGGCCTTCTCCTCAACATGGGCCTGACAAAAAAGCATGAATTGCGGTCATATTGGTCAACGCACCCAATTCATCACATGCCCATGTTCTCTGCTGCTATGTCCAGGACACGATTTGAGACCATCCTACGTTTTCTGCATTTTAGCGACAATACCACCTCCCGTCCCAGAGGCCACCCTGCTTTTGACCGGCTCCACAAAATTCGGCCCCTCATAGACCATTTCAACCTGAAATTTGCAGATTTGTATACCCCTGAGCAAAACATCTGCGTAGACGAGTCCCTAATACATTTTACCGGGCGCCTTGGCTTCAAACAATACATCCCAAGCAAGCGTGCCCGGTATGGGGTCAAATTGTATAAGCTCTGTGAAAGGGCCACAGGCTATACCCACAAATTTCGGATCTATGAGGGAAAAGATCAGACCCTGGAGCCGGTCGGTTGCCCTGACGACCTGGGGAGCAGTGGGAAGACAGTCTGGGACTTGGTGTCACCCTTATTCGGCAAGGGGTACCATCTTTATGTGGACAATTTCTACACAAGTGTGGCCCTCTTTAGGCATTTGTTTATAGAACGGATTTGCGCCTGTGGCACCGCGCGAACTAGTCGCGTGGGCTTCCCCCAACGGCTTGTAACCACCCGTCTTGCAAGGGGGCAGAGGGCTGCCTTGTGTAACGAAGAACTGCTCGCGGTGAAATGGAGAGACAAGCGTGACGTTTACATGCTCTCCTCCATTCACGCAGACACGACAATCCAAATTGAGCGAGCAACCCGTGTCATTGAAAAGCCCCTCTGTGTCCACGACTATAATGCGCTCATGGGAGGGGTGGACTTCAATGACCAGATGTTGTCTCCGTATTTAGTTTCCCGCAGAACCAGACGCTGGTATAAGAAGGTGTCTGTATATTTAATTCAATTGGCGCTCTACAATAGTTTTGTTCTCTACAGTAAGGCTGGGAGAACAGGATCCTTCCTCAAATTCCAGGAAGAGATCATCGAGAACCTCCTTTACCCAGGAGGTTCCGTGGCCCCATCCACCAGTGTAGTTAGCCGTCTACACGAGCGACATTTCCCCAGTGTCGTTCCTGGTACCTCAACCCAACCGTCACCCCGAAAAAGATGTTGTGTCTGTAGCAGGAGTGGAATAAGGCGTGACACCCGCTATTTCTGTCCTGACTGTGCTGACCACCCTGCCCTATGCTATGGAGAGTGTTTCCGGAAGTACCACACACAGGTACACCTAGCATAGGGATCACATCTCACCAGGACAGGCACACAGGGCTATTAGGGCCCATTCACTCACAGCTGCTGCAAACCTCTCCTTTCACCTGGGATAAAGTGCATAACGTACTTCGCCACATCTTTGGGCGATTTGCGCTTTGCACATTGTCCCATGGGGAAGGAGAGGTTTGTTCTATAAAAGGTAAAAAAAAATAAACAAAAAAAAAAATACCGGTAAGTAAAAAAGTTAAATGTTCAGTTAAAAAAGTTTAAAAAAAGTTTCTATGTTCTGTTCAACAGTTAATAAAGTTATTGCTTTGCGGCCTGGTTTTTTCTTTTTTGTTTTGTTTTTTTTACCTTTCAGGTGGACCAACCGATCGACTAGCTGCAGCACTGATGTGCATTCGGACAGAAGCATTGCGCTGCTGTCAGATTACACGCAAGTCGGTGTATGCGGCGCTGCAAGACGAGATTTCTCCTCTGCAGTAAAAGATACGTTTGCCGAGGCATATGAGCTGAGGAGGTGGCGGTGTTCATATACTTTGGCAAACACTTTGTATATATAAAAAAAAAAATCCCGGCAATGATTTATTCATCCACATCGATTGATGTGAATGGAAAAATCTGGTTTGCCTGGGCATACGAGCTGAAGTGGGTATGGATGTTGGGCGGAGCTCCTATGTCCTGGCAGACGCCTTTCCCCTCCTTTTTCTTTTTTTGGCAGAGATTTTTTCATCCACATTGATCGATGCGAATGAAGAAATCTGTGCCGTTCATTTTTTTCTTTCAGCCCAGAGGCTGAACGGAAAAAAAAAATCTCATTACCCGTATGCTCAATATAAGGAGAATAGCAGAAACTCCTAATGCTGGGCATACATGTAATGATTGCGGAGACCCTCAAATGCCAGGGCAGTACAAACACCAAACAAATAACACCATTTTGGAAAGAAGACACCCCAAGGTATTCGCTGAGGGGCATATTGAGTCCATGAAAGATTGAAATTTTTGTCCCAAGTTAGCGGAAAGGGAGACTTTGTGAGAACAAAATCAAAAAAATCTATTTCCGCTAACTTGTGCCAAAATTATTTTTTTCAATGAACTCGCCATGCCCCTCATTGAATACCTTGGGGTGTCTTCTTTCCAAAATGGGGTCACATGTGGGGTATTTATACTGCCCTGGCATTTTAGGGGCCCCAAAGCGTGAGAAGAAGTCTGGTATCCAAATGTCTAAAAATGCCCTCCTAAAAGGAATTTGGGCACCTTTGCCCACCTAGGCTGCAAAAAAGTGTCACACATGTGGTATCTCCGTATTCAGCAGAAGTTGGGGAATATGTTTTGGGGTGTCATTTTACATATACCCATGCTGGGTGAGATAAATATCTTGGTCAAATGCCAACTTTGTATAAAAAAAATGGGAAAAGTTGTCTTTTGCCAAGATATTTCTCTCACCCAGCATGGGTATATGTAAAATGACACCCCAAAACACATTCCCCACCTTCTCCTGAGTACGGAGATACCAGATGTGTGACACTTTTTTGCAGCCTAGGTGGGCAAAGGGGCCCACATTCCAAAGAGCACCTTTCGGATTTCACAGGTCATTTACCTACTTACCAGACATTAGGGCCCCTGGAAAATGCCAGGGCAGTATAACTACCCCACAAGTGACGAAAAGGCAACAGGAGCCGCACTGCGACAAACAATGTCAGCGGAGTGCAAGCGGCTATGGAGGCGGTCCCCCTCCAAGGCATATAACAAAAAGAAATTCCGCAGCACTTCCAAAGCGTAAAATGAAAAAATAGTACTTTATTTACCAGACAGCAACGTTTCGATCCTTCTCTCTGGGATCTTTCTCAAGCAGTGAACATATACTAGCAAAGCATGCTTTTTATACAGTTTAGTGTCATTAATCAATAAACATTTCTCAATTGATGTGTATTAATACAATAATGAAAAAGTGATGCAAAAACATAATACAAACATGTGAATACATAGATTGTGTCAATCATAGGTTCCATATACATAGAATATACAATTACTGTCAAAATTAACATGTTATAGTGCAATACAAATAAAAAACGACATGATTCATGATTATATCCATCTGATCATTATTAGCCATAGTGAATGGTGCAGGTGTACCTGTTAAAAGCATTCACAATCCAAGAAGGTCCTACGGTGGAGATGGGACATAGACCACATGGAGTTCGGCGTATCAATAATGCAACTGCGCATGTCAAAGGACCTTAGACATCCAGCTCATCATGTGATCTATGTTTTGGTCACATGATCGCCGAAATCATAATATTAAAGTTCACGCCCTCTCTTAGGACAGCGTCATGCGTTCCAGGGTGGAGCGCACAGTATCATAATATTGAAGTTCACGCCCTCTCTTAGGACAGCGTCATGCGTTCCAAGGTGGAACGCACAGTATCCACTTGTATAGAGGAATCGAAGCGCCACACTTAACAAGTGACGCGCACGGATTCCCATGGAGACCAGCAGATGCCGTTTGGTATCGAACCCTCACGGCACATACTCAGCGGCACGGACACAGCCACAGTATATAACGGACAAAGCATATGGGAGCACATCAGGATGCGAAAAACAGTTCAGGGAGAATTAAGATTTACCCTAATATTTTAACAGTATCTGCACATCAATAGTAGTAAAAGCGTATAATAATGCCTTAAGAAATCAATGTATCATATATGGCCAACTGGCCAACTGGCCGAGTGTATAGTATAGGCCCCTAGTCTTACGAGGAGTCATAACTGTGAATCCTGTGTGTATGACACAAGTCCACAGTATTGAGTTGCCACAATTGTCAGTGAACACCCATTCCTGGGGGTCAACATGGCAAATTGATAGCTACATCCTCTAGATTACGGGGAATAAAATTCAATCCTAACAAACCAAAGACTCCCAGTTTTCAACACATCCAAATATGTACCACCCAACCTGCTGAGTCCGTTAGTCCATGACGGTCACCAAGCCGAAAGCACAGACCGCAAATGGCGCGACCACCACGGCAAGCAACTGATTACCCAACAAGTGATATAATGTATAAATTTATTTTTTATTTTTTAATTTTTTAAAAAATAATAAAAAAAATTCCAAAGCATAAAGTTGTAATCATAGACAATTGTTATTGTGGTATTCCATGTTCAATCAATGGTCTGCTCGTCCAATTTGATTATATTTTTTCATATCCACCTTTCATATTACGGACCAAACTTGGATTGTAAACTGCAGAGACAAAAATATATACAATATGATTACAAAATATATCACCCACAGTATTTAAACAGGGGGTACTAGTATATATAACCCCCCAGGAACAAAAGGTCAACAACATCCACAATGTCATCAGGATAAGATCCACGGTCTAAAGTCTACATTCAGGCCTGCCGGTCTTAACGTATTGAGTCTAGAGATCCAAAGAATCTCACGTTGTTTCAGAAGGAGTTGTCGATTGCCACCTCCTCTAGGGGTAGGTATATGATCTATCAACATACATTTCAAGTCTCGTTCATGGTGATCAGAATCCACAAAATGTTTGGAGACAGGAAGATCCATTCGTTTTTTGCGGATCGTATATCTATGTTGGTTGATTCTGGATTTAAAATCCAATGATGTTTCACCAATGTATAGCAATTGGCATGGACACCATAATACATATATCACATATACCGAGTCACACGTTAAATAATGTCTAATTGTGTACTTTTTTTGTGTCATAGGATGTATAAATACACTTCCCTTATGCATATAGCGACAGTTCACACAATTCAAGCAAGGAAAGCTGCCCAATTTAGGACAGCGTAAATATGTTTGTCCAATTGATCGTTGTGGACCAATGTCTGTGTGCACTAATTTATCCTTCAAATTTTTTGGTCGCTTATATGACATAAGGGGAGGGTGTTTAAATTCCTCAATGTCGCCGAATCCACTTCTCAAGATCGGCCAATGTCGTACAATTATCTGTTGGACCTGTTTACTGTTTTCAGTATATGTGCTGACTAATGGAATTCTATTTTTCTTCTTCATGATTATTTTCCTTTTTTCCAATAACTGATTGCGAGGTCTATGTTGTATGCTCTCAAGATGTTCATTTAACAATGATGATGGAAAACCTCTATCTTTAAAATTCTGTGTCATGCACTTAAGTGTACCCCCAAGTTCATTCTCATCACTCACTATGCGTTTCGCACGTAAATATTGGCTTAACGGTAGTGACTTAACCATCGCCCTGGGATGTGCACTATTGAAACACAATAAAGTATTTCGATCCGTTGGTTTACGATACAATGTTGTAGAAAGTGACTGTCCTGTCAATGTAATAGATGTATCCAGGAAATGTATTTGTGTCTTCGAATATTCGAGAGTAAATTTAATGTCCGCATCTATAGTGTTCAAGAATTGAAAAAATTCAAGAAGTAAAGATTCAGGACCTGTCCAGATCAGAAAAATATCATCTATGTATCGCCACCACCTCAGCACATGGCAGAAGTGGGGCGATACATAGATGTGTGTATCCTCAAGGAAGGAGACCGCCATGTTTGCGTAGGTCGGCGCCACATTGGACCCCATGGCGGTCCCCTTCCTCTGAAGATAAAAGTAATCACCAAACAAAAAATAATTGCATGTCAAAACCAGATGCAATAGTTGTAAAATGAAGTCCTGACACTCCGCTGAGTATCCAGAGTCAACCAAAGCTCTTGTCACTACCGCTAAGCCAAAATCATGTCTGATCGAAGTGTACAGACTAGTAATGTCAAGGGAGGCTAAGATGGCCCCACATGGTACAGAAACATCAGTTAATTTATTGAGAAAATCTGAAGTATCCTGAATGTACGAACGGGCAGTTAAGGCATACTGTCTCAATACTTTATCTAGAAAAATAGATATATTACATAGAAGAGAGCCCCTCCCAGAGACAATGGGCCTACCTGGGGGGGTCTTAACATTTTTATGTATTTTAGGAAGTAAATACAGAAAAGGAGTCATAGGGTGTGTAACAGAGAGAAAATCCCTAAGTTTATCGTCAATGAGGCCTGCCTGCAGCGCATCCTGTAAAACCCCTTGAATTTTTCTTTCTATGTCCCATCTGGGATCAGTATTAAGTCTTTGATATATCTCACAATCGTCAAGCTGTCTCTGTGCTTCAGCTATATATTGATGAGTGTCCATGACCACAATCGCACCACCCTTATCAGCAGATTTGATGGTGAGACTGTGGTCATGGACTAATTCATCAACAGCATGCCATTCCAATTGAGTCATATTAGGATGTCTAAATCTACTATTGCTGTGAAGTTTTAAAGCATTTATGTCTTTCATTACTGCTTCAATAAAAACATCGATAGCTGGAGAGGACGAAGGTGGTATAAACTCACTCTTGTTAAATAAACCAAAATCACACAATCGCATCTCAGTAATTTTAGTGTCTAAATTTTTCAAAGAATGTGTGTTAAACCAGGTTTTGAGCTTTACCCTGCGGAAGAATTGATATAAATCCGCCTCCAAATGGAGCCAATCGGTCTTACTGTTAGGGCAGAAACTCAATCCCTTGGATAACACTTTTAATTGTACATCAGATAATACATGTGAAGAAATATTTACCACAATGTGAGATTGAGTCAGGTCCGTTTTTTCACAAAGAGTTTTTTGCTCCTGGTTTTTATATTGGCGGTGTCGATGGTGTTTTCTCCCTCCACGTCGTGTTGGTTTCTTATGGTTTGATTGACCGTATGATCTAAAAAAGGTTCTGGCAGCTTGTTGTTATGCTGAGAAAAACCGAAATCCTTAGTGGGAGCCTTTTTGTTTAATCTTGAATACCGAGTTTGAAACGATGGCTGGTGGTTCATAGACCAATTGTACACAGTTCCTGTATTGTAGTCAGCAGCATCGCGTTGCCATTTACTCCGCTTTGTATCCTGTATTTCTCCTTTTAATTTATCCAAAAACGGTTGCAATTTGGAAATATGGTCATGATAATCCTCAGTAGAACATAAAGTAGACAAAGTGGCCTGTAGCAAGTCTCTTTTTTCTGTAGTTTCTCTCAAATCTTTTTGAAGAAATTCTATGTTTAATAAAATCAAGTCCAATGAAAATTTGTTGGCAATGGATTCGTATTTCATTCTAAATTCATTATCATGCATGTACATGGTCGGTTGGGAGTGAGTCCTTAGTCCTCTAGGTACTCTATTTAGCTTGAAGTATTCACTTAATGTGATAAGATGTAATTCCAAACTCACCATTTTCTTTGATAATCGTTCAATGTCCCTTTTTGTATCAGAAATGTTGGGTGTAGACAAAAAATCGGCATCTCCCCTATAGGCATTGAGGATGTTGCTGGCTTGTTCCTGAGAGTACGAAAAGACGCCTGGTATGGCTAAATCCACAGTGGGGCAAAAGGTATCCGTATTCATGTTGATGAAAATCAAGCGTGCGTAGCTCCCCTGGTCGAGATATATGAAGAAAAGGCAACAGGAGCCGCACTGCGACAAACAATGTCAGCGGAGTGCAAGCGGCTATGGAGGCGGTCCCCCTCCAAGGCATATAACAAAAAGAAATTCCGCAGCACTTCCAAAGCGTAAAATGAAAAAATAGTACTTTATTTACCAGACAGCAACGTTTCGTCGCAGTGCGGCTCCTGTTGCCTTTTCTTCATATATCTCGACCAGGGGAGCTACGCACGCTTGATTTTCATCAACATGAATACGGATACCTTTTGCCCCACTGTGGATTTAGCCATACCAGGCGTCTTTTCGTACTCTCAGGAACAAGCCAGCAACATCCTCAATGCCTATAGGGGAGATGCCGATTTTTTGTCTACACCCAACATTTCTGATACAAAAAGGGACATTGAACGATTATCAAAGAAAATGGTGAGTTTGGAATTACATCTTATCACATTAAGTGAATACTTCAAGCTAAATAGAGTACCTAGAGGACTAAGGACTCACTCCCAACCGACCATGTACATGCATGATAATGAATTTAGAATGAAATACGAATCCATTGCCAACAAATTTTCATTGGACTTGATTTTATTAAACATAGAATTTCTTCAAAAAGATTTGAGAGAAACTACAGAAAAAAGAGACTTGCTACAGGCCACTTTGTCTACTTTATGTTCTACTGAGGATTATCATGACCATATTTCCAAATTGCAACCGTTTTTGGATAAATTAAAAGGAGAAATACAGGATACAAAGCGGAGTAAATGGCAACGCGATGCTGCTGACTACAATACAGGAACTGTGTACAATTGGTCTATGAACCACCAGCCATCGTTTCAAACTCGGTATTCAAGATTAAACAAAAAGGCTCCCACTAAGGATTTCGGTTTTTCTCAGCATAACAACAAGCTGCCAGAACCTTTTTTAGATCATACGGTCAATCAAACCATAAGAAACCAACACGACGTGGAGGGAGAAAACACCATCGACACCGCCAATATAAAAACCAGGAGCAAAAAACTCTTTGTGAAAAAACGGACCTGACTCAATCTCACATTGTGGTAAATATTTCTTCACATGTATTATCTGATGTACAATTAAAAGTGTTATCCAAGGGATTGAGTTTCTGCCCTAACAGTAAGACCGATTGGCTCCATTTGGAGGCGGATTTATATCAATTCTTCCGCAGGGTAAAGCTCAAAACCTGGTTTAACACACATTCTTTGAAAAATTTAGACACTAAAATTACTGAGATGCGATTGTGTGATTTTGGTTTATTTAACAAGAGTGAGTTTATACCACCTTCGTCCTCTCCAGCTATCGATGTTTTTATTGAAGCAGTAATGAAAGACATAAATGCTTTAAAACTTCACAGCAATAGTAGATTTAGACATCCTAATATGACTCAATTGGAATGGCATGCTGTTGATGAATTAGTCCATGACCACAGTCTCACCATCAAATCTGCTGATAAGGGTGGTGCGATTGTGGTCATGGACACTCATCAATATATAGCTGAAGCACAGAGACAGCTTGACGATTGTGAGATATATCAAAGACTTAATACTGATCCCAGATGGGACATAGAAAGAAAAATTCAAGGGGTTTTACAGGATGCGCTGCAGGCAGGCCTCATTGACGATAAACTTAGGGATTTTCTCTCTGTTACACACCCTATGACTCCTTTTCTGTATTTACTTCCTAAAATACATAAAAATGTTAAGACCCCCCCAGGTAGGCCCATTGTCTCTGGGAGGGGCTCTCTTCTATGTAATATATCTATTTTTCTAGATAAAGTATTGAGACAGTATGCCTTAACTGCCCGTTCGTACATTCAGGATACTTCAGATTTTCTCAATAAATTAACTGATGTTTCTGTACCATGTGGGGCCATCTTAGCCTCCCTTGACATTACTAGTCTGTACACTTCGATCAGACATGATTTTGGCTTAGCGGTAGTGACAAGAGCTTTGGTTGACTCTGGATACTCAGCGGAGTGTCAGGACTTCATTTTACAACTATTGCATCTGGTTTTGACATGCAATTATTTTTTGTTTGGTGATTACTTTTATCTTCAGAGGAAGGGGACCGCCATGGGGTCCAATGTGGCGCCGACCTACGCAAACATGGCGGTCTCCTTCCTTGAGGATACACACATCTATGTATCGCCCCACTTCTGCCATGTGCTGAGGTGGTGGCGATACATAGATGATATTTTTCTGATCTGGACAGGTCCTGAATCTTTACTTCTTGAATTTTTTCAATTCTTGAACACTATAGATGCGGACATTAAATTTACTCTCGAATATTCGAAGACACAAATACATTTCCTGGATACATCTATTACATTGACAGGACAGTCACTTTCTACAACATTGTATCGTAAACCAACGGATCGAAATACTTTATTGTGTTTCAATAGTGCACATCCCAGGGCGATGGTTAAGTCACTACCGTTAAGCCAATATTTACGTGCGAAACGCATAGTGAGTGATGAGAATGAACTTGGGGGTACACTTAAGTGCATGACACAGAATTTTAAAGATAGAGGTTTTCCATCATCATTGTTAAATGAACATCTTGAGAGCATACAACATAGACCTCGCAATCAGTTATTGGAAAAAAGGAAAATAATCATGAAGAAGAAAAATAGAATTCCATTAGTCAGCACATATACTGAAAACAGTAAACAGGTCCAACAGATAATTGTACGACATTGGCCGATCTTGAGAAGTGGATTCGGCGACATTGAGGAATTTAAACACCCTCCCCTTATGTCATATAAGCGACCAAAAAATTTGAAGGATAAATTAGTGCACACAGACATTGGTCCACAACGATCAATTGGACAAACATATTTACGCTGTCCTAAATTGGGCAGCTTTCCTTGCTTGAATTGTGTGAACTGTCGCTATATGCATAAGGGAAGTGTATTTATACATCCTATGACACAAAAAAAGTACACAATTAGACATTATTTAACGTGTGACTCGGTATATGTGATATATGTATTATGGTGTCCATGCCAATTGCTATACATTGGTGAAACATCATTGGATTTTAAATCCAGAATCAACCAACATAGATATACGATCCGCAAAAAACGAATGGATCTTCCTGTCTCCAAACATTTTGTGGATTCTGATCACCATGAACGAGACTTGAAATGTATGTTGATAGATCATATACCTACCCCTAGAGGAGGTGGCAATCGACAACTCCTTCTGAAACAACGTGAGATTCTTTGGATCTCTAGACTCAATACGTTAAGACCGGCAGGCCTGAATGTAGACTTTAGACCGTGGATCTTATCCTGATGACATTGTGGATGTTGTTGACCTTTTGTTCCTGGGGGGTTATATATACTAGTACCCCCTGTTTAAATACTGTGGGTGATATATTTTGTAATCATATTGTATATATTTTTGTCTCTGCAGTTTACAATCCAAGTTTGGTCCGTAATATGAAAGGTGGATATGAAAAAATATAATCAAATTGGACGAGCAGACCATTGATTGAACATGGAATACCACAATAACAATTGTCTATGATTACAACTTTATGCTTAGGAATTTTTTTTATTATTTTTTAAAAAATTAAAAAATAAAAAATAAATTTATACATTATATCACTTGTTGGGTAATCAGTTGCTTGCCGTGGTGGTCGCGCCATTTGCGGTCTGTGCTTTCGGCTTGGTGACCGTCATGGACTAACGGACTCAGCAGGTTGGGTGGTACATATTTGGATGTGTTGAAAACTGGGAGTCTTTGGTTTGTTAGGATTGAATTTTATTCCCCGTAATCTAGAGGATGTAGCTATCAATTTGCCATGTTGACCCCCAGGAATGGGTGTTCACTGACAATTGTGGCAACTCAATACTGTGGACTTGTGTCATACACACAGGATTCACAGTTATGACTCCTCGTAAGACTAGGGGCCTATACTATACACTCGGCCAGTTGGCCAGTTGGCCATATATGATACATTGATTTCTTAAGGCATTATTATACGCTTTTACTACTATTGATGTGCAGATACTGTTAAAATATTAGGGTAAATCTTAATTCTCCCTGAACTGTTTTTCGCATCCTGATGTGCTCCCATATGCTTTGTCCGTTATATACTGTGGCTGTGTCCGTGCCGCTGAGTATGTGCCGTGAGGGTTCGATACCAAACGGCATCTGCTGGTCTCCATGGGAATCCGTGCGCGTCACTTGTTAAGTGTGGCGCTTCGATTCCTCTATACAAGTGGATACTGTGCGTTCCACCTTGGAACGCATGACGCTGTCCTAAGAGAGGGCGTGAACTTCAATATTATGATACTGTGCGCTCCACCCTGGAACGCATGACGCTGTCCTAAGAGAGGGCGTGAACTTTAATATTATGATTTCGGCGATCATGTGACCAAAACATAGATCACATGATGAGCTGGATGTCTAAGGTCCTTTGACATGCGCAGTTGCATTATTGATACGCCGAACTCCATGTGGTCTATGTCCCATCTCCACCGTAGGACCTTCTTGGATTGTGAATGCTTTTAACAGGTACACCTGCACCATTCACTATGGCTAATAATGATCAGATGGATATAATCATGAATCATGTCGTTTTTTATTTGTATTGCACTATAACATGTTAATTTTGACAGTAATTGTATATTCTATGTATATGGAACCTATGATTGACACAATCTATGTATTCACATGTTTGTATTATGTTTTTGCATCACTTTTTCATTATTGTATTAATACACATCAATTGAGAAATGTTTATTGATTAATGACACTAAACTGTATAAAAAGCATGCTTTGCTAGTATATGTTCACTGCTTGAGAAAGATCCCAGAGAGAAGGATCGAAACGTTGCTGTCTGGTAAATAAAGTACTATTTTTTCATTTTACGCTTTGGAAGTGCTGCGGAATTTCTTTTTGTTACCCCACAAGTGACCCCATTTTGGAAAGAAGACACCCCAAGGTATTCCGTGAGGGGCATGGCAAGTTCCTAGAATTTTTTATTTTTTGTCACAAGTTAGTGGAAAATGATGATTTTATTTTTTTTTTTTTTTTCATACAAAGTCTCATATTCCACTAACTTGTGACAAAAAATAAAAATTTCCATGAACTCACTATGCCCATCAGCGAATACCTTGGGGTCTCTTATTTCCAAAATGGGGTCACTTGTGGGGTAGTTATACTGCCCTGGCATTCTAGGGACCCAAATGTGTGGTAAGGAGTTTGAAATCAAATTCTGAAAAAAATGACCTGTCAAATCCGAAAGGTGCTCTTTGGAATATGGGCCCCTTTGCCCACCTAGGCTGCAAAAAAGTGTCACACATCTGGTATCTCCGTACTCAGGAGAAGGTGGGGAATGTGTTTTGGGGTGTCATTTTACATATACCCCTGCTGGGTGAGAGAAATATCTTGGCAAAAGACAACTTTTCCCATTTTTTTATACAAAGTTGGCATTTGACCAAGATATTTATCTCACCCAGCATGGGTATATGTAAAAAGACACCCCAAAACACATTCCTCAACTTCTCCTGAGTACGGGGATACCAGATGTGTGACACTTTTTTGCAGCCTAGGTGGGCAAAGGGGCCCACATTCCAAAGAGCACCTTTTGGATTTCATAGGTCATTTTTTTACTGAATTTGATTTCAAACTCCTTACCACACATTTGGGCCCCTAGAATGCCAGGGCAGTATAACTACCCCACAAGTGACCCCATTTTGGAAAGAAGAGACCCCAAGGTATTCGCTGATGGGCATAGTGAGTTCATGGAAGTTTTTATTTTTTGTCACAAGTTAGTGGAATATGAGACTTTGTATGAAAAAAATAAATAAATAAATAAATCATCATTTTCCACTAACTTGTGACAAAAAATAAAAAATTCTAGGAACTCGCCATGCCCCTCACGGAATACCTTGGGGTGTCTTCTTTCCAAAATAGGGTCACTTGTGGGGTAGTTATACTGCCCTGGCATTCTAGGGGCCCAAATGTGTGGTAAGGAGTTTGAAATCAAATTCTGAAAAAAATGACCTGTCAAATCCGAAAGGTGCTCTTTGGAATATGGGCCCCTTTGCCCACCTAGGCTGCAAAAAAGTGTCACACATCTGGTATCTCCGTACTCAGGAGAAGGTGGGGAATGTGTTTTGGGGTGTCATTTTATATATACCCATGCTGGGTGAGATAAATATCTTGGTCAAATGCCAACTTTGTATAAAAAAATGGGAAAAGTTGTCTTTTGCCAAGATATTTCTCTCACCCAGCATGGGTATATATAAAATGACACCCCAAAACACATTCCCCACCTTCTCCTGAGTACGGAGATACCAGATGTGTGACACTTTTTTGCAGCCTAGGTGGGCAAAGGGGCCCATATTCCAAAGAGCACCTTTCGGATTTGACAGGTCATTTTTTTCAGAATTTGATTTCAAACTCCTTACCACACATTTGGGCCCCTAGAATGCCAGGGCAGTATAACTACCCCACAAGTGACCCCATTTTGGAAAGAAGAGACCCCAAGGTATTTCGTGATGGGCATAGTGAGTTCATAGAAGTTTTTATTTTTTGTCACAAGTTAGTGGAATATGAGACTTTGTAAGAAAAAAAAAAAAAAAAAATCATCATTTTCCGCTAACTTGTGACAAAAAATAAAAAGTTCGATGAACTCACTATGCCCATCAGCGAATACCTTAGGGTGTGTACTTTCCTAAATGGGGTCATTTGTGGGGTGTTTGTACTGTCTGGCCATTGTAGAACCTCAGGAAACATGACAGGTGCTCAGAAAGTCAGAGCTGCTTCAAAAAGCGGAAATTCACATTTTTGTACCATAGTTTGTAAACGCTATAACTTTTACCCAAACCATTTTTTTTTTACCCAAACATTTTTTTTTTATCAAAGACATGTAGAACTATAAATTTAGAGCAAAATTTCTATATGGATCTCGTTTTTTTTGCAAAATTTTACAACTGAAAGTGAAAAATGTCATTTTTTTGCAAAAAAATCGTTAAATTTCGATTAATAACAAAAAAAGTAAAAATGTCAGCAGCAATGAAATACCACCAAATGAAATCTCTATTAGTGAGAAGAAAAGGAGGTAAAATTCATTTGGGTGGTAAGTTGCATGACCGAGCAATAAACGGTGAAAGTAGTGTAGGTCAGAAGTGTAAAAAGTGGCCTGGTCTTTCAGGGTGTTTAAGCACTGGGGGCTGAAGTGGTTAATCTAATAAAATATCAGCACTTCGAGAATTTGCGAATATTTAGAATATAGTGATATATATTCGTATTTTTGAAAATTCCTGATTTTTTTTCATCTGAGCCCATCATCCCTCCCTGCTTCTTGCTTGTGGGCCAATGAGAAGGCTGCAATGTCTTTGTCTGAGCTTAGCAACATCCTTAGCAACCAATAGGAAAGTTGCCTTTCCCTTACTATACAAGGACCTCCCTAGCAGCCATTTTCTGCTGTTTTTTGCAGTTCTGAGAGAGACAGCAGTGTCATTGCTGTGCTCTATGCTTTGCTGTGTCATTACATTAGATAGTTAGTTAGTTAACTTATATATATATATATATATATATATATATATAATACAGATAGTGGGAGATAGTCAGTGTAGGTTATATTGTGATATAGTGTAGCTGTTGCAGTGCAGTGTCTTAGGTAGTGTGATAGGTTCTGCTGCCCATACATACTACAGACATAGTGCTGTGATGTCACAACAATACATAGTGCACCAGTCAGTAATACGTAGTCAGACCTGCTAAAATGTGAAGTTTCACGTATTGTGCCAAAATATTCGCATCATTAGTGCTGATTAGCGCAATCGCGAATATATTGGTGCACTCTATCTGCATATAAAGCCATTTTTAATGTTCTGCCGTGCCAACCATTTTCTCCAGTCTCAGGAAACTTCTAGCAGCTTGGAAAATGTAGCAAAAGTGACCCACGCCTGTATTGCTCGCGCATTACACAAATATTACATTGCCGATTTTCACAATCAAGAAAATAATATATGACGATTATTCTACAAAATATTTGCGAATTCGAATATTGCCCCTGCTGCTCATCACTACTGACTACTTTACATTGTATTAAAGTGTCATATCTTCAGTGTTGTACAATGAAAAGATATAATAAAATATTTACTTTTGTGAGATACAGTTTTTTGTTTTTTTAAATAGGTGAATGTTTTTCTGAATATAATTTTTTTTTAAGTCTCTCCATGTACTCTACTCTGTCCTGGCTTTTTAACTTCCTCCTTTATTTGGACTTTAAGCTCAGCAAAAAGCCTTGATTGACAGACCATTCACTGCACACATTACATGTACAGTATAACTGCAATGATCTTTTGTGGGCATCTTTATCTCGGCCTATCAAGACAATAGAGATGTCATTATGTCATCCTAAATTCTACACCTACTATTATACTAACAGATAACACATTTTCCTCACAGCAACAGTAAAATAACAATGGGTTACCTATCTATATACAGTTTGTCTCTCTCTGTGCTGACTGCTACAGAAGGACAATATTTTGTGTTTAATTTTCAATGGTATACCGGCAAAAAGAAAAAGCCAAAAAATTATATCTATGAATATTGAGTTTAAGAAAATATCCCTTTCTGATGGAAGTGTCCCAATAAGAAAACTAAGATTTAACATGGTACATACAGTCATATTGAAACCACATTGCATATTTAAAGAGGTTATCTGGGAATTGATAATGATGACCTATCCTCAGGCTAGGTCTTTAATATTACATTGGTGGCGGTCTGAGTCCCAGCACCCCTCGATCGTCTGTTTCAGGGAGCTGTCACACTCATGCTTGCTCTGGCTAGCGAGGTGGGCTCCAGCAGATTTCCAAGCACAGCGTCATACATTGTATAGTGGCCTTGCTTGGTATTGCAGCTCAGTTCCATTGACTTGAATTGGGCTTAGCTGCAACTAGGCCATGTGACCGATGTATGGTGATGTCACATGGCCTAGGATGAGGACGCGGCACTCACGGCATGGCGGCCTCTTCTAACAGCTGATTTGTGGGGATCCTGGGTGTTGGACCCTCACTGATCTAATATTGGTGGCCATAAGGCCAGCTGATATCACTTGGAAAAGCCTTGTCTAGACACTCATTTGGTAAAATGTAGAATCGCACACTGGTCATTCATACGAACAGTTGTCCATGTAATTCTACCACATCAAGAGGCATTCTTCATATTGTAGCTCTCTGTTCTGGCACATAAGTGGGTTCCTGAGTAAGGCCATATTTCTGAATTCATAGCCACTGTGTTAGCCACCTAATGTCATGCCTTGTCGCAAAGCACAGAATCAGTTGTCTTCTAGCCTATGGCTGAGATCACAGCTGGAAAAAAATAATAATTATGGACTACTGTTTTAATAGATGCATAGTTACATGCTCAGTTCATTGTAATATCCCATTTCACAAATGATTGTTTAATATTTGCATCTTGTAAATAGACATATTACTGCCAATTTCATATTGAATTCTGTCACATAAATCCCATTTAGATACAGCATTTACATGACATGGTAATAAACATAAATCACACTGATAGTTGTTTTTATACACTACAATACTTCTGTATTGCAGTGTATTATACCTGTCATTACTAAGCTGACAGGCTTATTGGATCCTACCTCTGATATGCCTAATATGCTTCTGTAGATGGCAGGCCCTGAGGCCATTGTTAGCACCCCAGACTGCCATCACAATCCATCAGAACATTGCAAACTGTCAAACAGCTTAGATTTTGTGATTAAGGGTTTATTATTGACTGCGGCATCTAAAGGGCTAGCAGCAGAATTATCACTACTTCCATTCTGCTCCCTACTAGCTGCTGTGTCAGCACTTTTGGCGGGTAAGAAGCAGGGACAATGAGGCAGCTGCTCTGTCTTTTCATGCTGTAATGTAAAAAGGCAGTGCAGTAACAGAAAGCAGTTGAATAATATACAGTAGAAACCAGAAGTTTACATACACTATATATAAAGACACATATTCATGTTTTTCTTAATATCTGACATGAAATCAGAATAAACCTTTACTGTTTTTGGTCAATTAGGATCATCATAATTATTATTATTTGCCAAATGCCAGAATAATGAGAGAGAGAATGTTTTAAGGAGTTTTTATTACTTTCTGCAATGTCAAAAGTTTAAATACACTAAGATTACTATGCCTTTAAACAATTCCGGACTGCCCATATGATGATGCCATGTGTTTGGAAGCTTCTGTTAGGTTTGTTGGCAACATCTGAGTTAATTAGAGACACACCTGTGGATGTATTTAAATGCACACCTGAAACACACTGCTTCTTTGTGTAGCATCATGGGAAAGTCTAAAGAAATCAGCCAAGATATCAGGAAGAGAATTGGGGAATTGGACAAGTCTAGCTCAACCTTGGGTGTAAATTCAAGATACCTGAAGGTACCTCGTTCATCAGTGCAAACAATTATACGCAAGTACAAACAAGATGGGAATGTCCAGCCATCATACTGCTCAGGAAGGAGACGGGTTCTGTGTCCCAGAGATGAAAGTGCTTTGGTCTGACATGTGCATATCAACCCAAGAACAAAAGCAAAAGACCTTGTGAAGATGATGGCGGAAGCTGGTAAGATTGTGTCAATATCCACAGTGAAATGAGTACTGTATCAACATGGGCTGAAAGGCCACTCTGCCAGGAAGAAGCCATTACTTATGGCTTTCTTAGCCAAAGAAACATAAAAAGCCAGATTAATGTTTGCATACACAGGAAAGAAAAAGAACCACAAATAATGTCAGATGTCAGAAAGCAAGACCCCTAAACAAATGGTGCTAATATACGGTCTTCCGTACCCACAATAGAGAATAAAGATTACAAAGTACAACCTTTACATACAGTAAACTCCAAGTGGAGAGTCATATAACTATTGGGAGAAAATCCAATTGCCACATAAAATGTATAAATCTAAAGTGCCTAGTGCCATACATCCTATACAAAATTCATTGAGGAGTACTAAGTGGAATGGATAATACCATCAGAGGTTCAGACCCCGACGCGCTTTTCGCATTTCCCTTCCTCAGGGGATGAATGCATACTGTGCTCACTAGCCTTATAAAGCATGTCAATCAGTGTAAGTTAAAAAATCTGTGGAAATACCTCCACATATGTGGCCCCACATGTGCCTCCAGGATGTCCATGGCGTGCATTGCTGATGTGGAATGCATGCCATGGAAATCCTGGAGGCACAAGTGGGGCCACGTATGTGGAGGTATTTTCACATAATTTTTAACTTTTTTCCCTGTTCATTATAGATGTTAACCCTTTTCTTCTGATTTTGATTGCCAAATAGGGCTAGCTGAACATGCAGGAGGTCCCTATTAGATTACAGGATGTGATATTGTGCGTTCACTGATTGACATGCTTTATAAGGCTAGTGAGCACAGTATGCATTCATCCCCTGAGGAAGCGAAACGTGCGTCGGGGTCTGAACCACACTGGTCGGTATCATCCATTCCACTAAGTACTCCTTGAGGGATTTTGTATAGGATATATGGCACTAGGCATTTTAGATTTATACATTTTATGTGGTAATTGGATCTTCTCCTATTATTTATCTGACACTCCACTTAGAGTTTTCTGTATGTATAGGACGTACTTTGTGATCTTTATTCTCTATTGTGGGTAAGGAAGTCCATATATTAGCACCATTTGTTTAGGGGTCTGGCTTTCTGACATCTGACATATTATTTGTGGTTCTTTTTCTTTCCTGTGTCTGTATGCCGCTGCTACTTTTTAATGTATTTATTTTTTCAATATGTGATAATTAAAATATTTTCTTAGATTAATTGTATGCTGTGTATTCAGTTTTTTTGTGTGTGAGTTCATCTGTATATGCACAGCATTTACTAGGTTTGGAGCGATTGCAATTTGGTGTCCAGATTAATCTTTGCAAATGCACACAGGAACAAAGACCTACATTTTTGGAGACATGTCCTGTGGTCTGACAAAACTTTGACAAACTTTTTGGACATAATGACCATCGTTACATTTGGAGGAAAAAGGGAGAAGATTGGAAGCCTAAGAACACCATCGCAACTGTGAAACACTGGGGTGGCAGCATCATGTTGTGGGATTGTTTTGCTGCAGGAGGGACTGATGCACTTCACAAAATAGATGGCATCATGAGGAAAGAAGATTATGTGGAAATACTGAAGCAAAATCTCAAGACATCAGCCCGGAAGTTAAAGCTTGGGGGGAAATGGGTCTTCCAAATGGACAATGATCCGAAGCATATTGCCAGACTGGTTACAAAGTGGCTTAAGGATAACAAAATCAATGTTTTGTAGTGGCCATCACAAAGCCCTGATCTCACTCCTATTGAAAATGTATGGGCAAAGCTGAAAAGGCAGGTGTGAGCAAGGCAACCAACAAACATGGCTTAGTTACACCAGTTTTTTTTTTTTTTAAATTAACAATTTTTTATAGTTTTTTCATGTTTAAGCATACAGTCACTACCAAGGCATATAGATAGTGCACGTGTAGCTGAATAAAAGCTAGTTACAAATAATGAAAACAGGTACAAAGAGCGACTGCACAAAGTAATGCAAATAGAACATCAGGTAATAAGTAATATGTAACAGGGAGCCGGCGGTGCGCTTCCTCCTTGCAGCACCGCCGGCACCCCGCTGACAGAGAGGAAGGAGGAGCTGGCATCAGACGTGGCCGGCGTCCTTGTCTCCCTGGCAACAAGGGAGGGGGGAGGACCCGGCAGTGCGCGCTTCCTCAGCGCGGCCGGCGTCCTCCATCCCCTAGGCAACGAGAAGGGGCAGGAATGAGTGCCGTGATGAGTCGGCACTCAGAGTAGTGGCTGGGGCTGAAGCAGGGTCATGTGACGCTGGCCACGTCACGTGACCATTCAGATTGTCCTATTTAACAGGCAACTTGCTGGCCACAAGTTGTCTGTGATTGGTCTTTATACTCACCAGCGTATTTCCTGCATGTGTGTTTGTGGAACTCGACCTTGGCTTGTGTTTGACTCCTGATATTGTGTTATCCCTCTGTACTGACGTGATCTCCTGGCTTCTGACCTCAGTTTGTATTTTGACCTCGATTCTGCATTATCCCTGTGTTCTGATGTGACCCCCTGGTACTTGACCTCGGCTTCCATTTTTGCCCTCTTTGTGTTTACGGTGTGTTATTGCTTGTTTGGTTTCTACCCAGCCTGCAAGTTTACAATTCTGTCTTTGTCTCTTGCTTTCTCCACTTTGTTCCTTCCCTGTAAGCCCCTGCATGTACTTAAGCAGCTAGGGACTGCTGTCCAGTTTTGCACCGTCGGTTAGGACGGATCGTGCAAGTAGGTAGGGATAGCGGTGTGGGCGGAGCTCAGGGCTGCACTTATCCCTACCACTTGTGACATAATAACATCGAACCAATTGGTAAGGCATGGGTGAATGAGGACACATGCTTGTATATGGGATAGAGCATTGTCTAACGTGTGACACTTATATCGCAAAGTGTAAAGAAGAGTAATAGGACCGAGGTGAGACTTAGGAAAACTGTCTGTATTTCATCCAGGGGGCCCAAATTGAGAGGAAGGTGTATCTGGAGCGTAGTTCCCAGTGGGAAATTTCCTCTAATCTATAGAGCTGATCTACTTTATTAATCCAGTGGTCTATACTGGGGACTTCAGGGGAAAGCCAGTAAGTGGGTAGAAGCACTCTAGCAGCAGCTAGTAAATGAGAGAAGAGAGATGCTCTATGTGTACCCACTCCCCTGATGCCAAAAGTGAGCAGGGTCAACTCAGGGGTACAGGGAAAGGAGGTCTGGCAGATCTGGTTGCTTAGCCTGACAATTTTGAACCACCAATCTTATTATCTTACAGGACCACTAGATATGGAAAATAAAGTGCTTTTTTTCATTGTGGCAACGCCAGCAAATATCCGAAGTGTTAAGCGCAAATATTGAGATCTTATCTGGCGTCTTATACCAACGTGTCAGAACTTTATTACCATTCTCTTGCATCTAGAGAGCTTATGTGGGGTGACAAATATTTTTGTACTCTCAGTAGTAGATAAGTTTCGTTTTAGGTCTTTCTCTAATAAACCCCATCTTAATAACGTGAGATGGGGTCTTGAGCATCTTGTAAATTGTGGGTATGGTTTTAGGGGGGGTCACTGATCCTCCTATCAGTTTCTCAAACCAGGCAGTCACCTTCTGGAGTTGTACTTGTCTTAGAAGAAGAAGTGACTCTGATCTAAGAAAGAGCAGGAGAAGAATATTAGGGATGGATGTTTTAAATTTTGCTTGGATAGCGAGTTCAGACAAGACACAACCGTCTTTATCAAGTAGTTCCGACAAAGGTATCGTAGAAGACACTAGGAGATAGAGCAATGATATCTTTCATGAGTAGGAGGGCCAAGAACCACTCCCAGACCTTTAGGGTGCTTTGGATCATGGGGTTAGGGATGGTGTTGGGTACTAGGAGTGTCCTGTTGGCCAGCAGCAGGGCCCTGATGGGTGTTGAAAAGAAAGCGTTTTCAAGGTTGAGCCACACCGTATGGGGAGAGCTCCTGATCCAGTTCACAACTCTAGTGAGGTGAATGGCTCTCATATACATTTCAGGGTCGGGTAGACCTATCCCACCCCTGGATTTAGGTTTAGACAGTGTGCCAAATGAGATCCGCGAGCTCCTCCCCTGCCAGATGAACCTACGTATATGCTTGTTTAAGGAATGGAAATAAGTTCTAGGGACCTTAATAGGAAAAGCTTGCATTAAGTAAGTGAGTCTTGGTATCACTAAGGACATGAGGATATTTTTCCTTCCAAACCAGGAAAGGTAAGGAAAGTCCAAAGAGTCCAGCTGGGCAATCATAGAGTTTAATAAAGGCAAATAGTTAAGTCTAAACAGATCAGAGAGGTGGGGTGAAAACTTCACTCCAAGATATGTCAATTGATGGATGTGCCAATCAAAGGGGGAGTCAATCTGAAGAGCTGAAAGAACCCAGGGAGAGAGGCCAACGTGTAGCACTTGAGACTTGGAGGGGTTAATCTAGAAGTTAGACAGGGAGCCAAAGTGATCAAGTATTGACAGAGTAATGGGCAGGGATTTGCTAGGATTTGTTGTGAGGATCAGAAAATTGTCTGCGAACGCTGCCAGTTTGGACTCGCAGCCGTCCACCAGAAGTCCTCTAATCTCCCTCTCCTGCCTGAGGGCATGTAAAAGCATCTACATTACTAAAACAAAGAGAAGAGGCGAGAGTGGGCATCCCTGTCTGGTTCCATTCTTGATAGGGAATCTAGATGATAAAACTCCATTAATCGATACGGATGCTGAGGAGTTGGAGTACATAGCAAAAATAGCGCAAATAAAGGGCTCTGAAATATGGAACTTAGACAGAGATAACTTGATATAAGACCAGTCGATTCTATCAAATGCCTTCTCAGGGTCTGTACCAAGCAGGACCAATGGAATTGATCTGCAGGAGGCGTAGTATAAGGCATTTAAGACCTTAGTGGTATTGTCCTTCCCCTCACGTCCTTTGACAAAGCCCACCTGGTCTGGGTGGACCAGATTAGGCATTAGATTCTGTAGTCTAATTGCTGGCATTTTGGCTAATAGTTTGAGATCAATGTTTAGCAAGGAGAAAGGGCAGTAATTGGAGCAGGAGGTAGGGTCTTTGCCTTCTTTGGGGATAATAGTGATGGTTGCTCTCGTCATATCTGCAGAAGCAAACTGGTTTTGCATGGTAAGATTACATACCAGGAAGATGAATGGAAGAAGTGTAGCTTTTAAAGTGGAGTAATAGGATAAGGGGAGGCCATCGGGGCCTGGGCATTTTCCTGGAGGAGATGAGTTAATTGCTAAGGTTAATTCAGAGATGGTAAAAGGTTTAATTAGGGAGTTTTGGTCTGGTGATAGGTAGGGGAGATCTAGAGTATCCAAGAATGAACTGATATTAGCCCCTCTCCCCAGGGAAGGGTCAGGTAATTTTGAGGGGGGAGGTTATATAAAGACTCCTCTGCTTTAAATATTTGTGTGGCTTGTGGAGATTTATTGCACTGAACATAATGGGAATTTCTTCTTTGTTTTATTCTTTGCATCATGAACATTGAGGCTTTTTTACCATGAGCAAATAATTTTTGCTGTGAGGACAGGTATAACTTGGCAGAACGTTCATTAAGAAAGTTTTTCAACTCGGATCTAAGAGAAGAAAGTTCCGAAAGTTGTGCTAGTAAGGATTGTTTGTGGGCTGTTTCCAGGGTATGTGTATCAGTGACAGCAGTGTTGATAATTTTCTCTCAGACTCCTTCTTAAGGAAAGAGCAAAGACTGACTAATTGGCCTCTAATATATTCTTTGTGGGCGTCCCACAGGACCTGGGGGATACCTCTGGGGTATTGTTGATTGATAAATATTCCTCCAAGAGGGAAGCTATTTGTTTTTTATGTTTCTCATTGCCCAACAATGACTCATTGAACCTCCAAACATAAGTTCTTACCAGGCCTGGGGAGTGGGAAAATGTCGCAAAAAATGGGAAGTGGTCAAAAAGCATCATGTCACCAATCCAGGAGGAGGGACAGAGCTGCAGATGCTCCCTTGACACAAAGATGTAGTCTATCCTACTGTATGGGTTATTCGCTGTAGAGTAAAAAAGGTAGTCAATTAGATCAGGATTAAGGCAGCTCCACACATCAAGCACTCCCAAGTTAAATAGTTTGACATGGATTGCCTTAAGGGCCTTGGATGAAAGAGAGAATCTTTTATAGGAAGTGTCGATAAGTGGGTTGAGGGCCACGTTAAAGTCCCCGGCCAGGATAAGCATTCCTTCTCTATGGATTTCCACCAGTGGGTTTGATCAGTGTTGGGGGCATATATATTTACAAATGTATATAGGGTTTGTCCCACCTGGCCCTTTAAGATAATATAGCGACCCTCAGGGTCTTGTATGTGATGCTTATAATTGAATGGTAAACCTCTGCGAAAACCAATACTAGCTCCTCTCGAGGCGGCCCCTCCTGCTCCGCAATAATACCAAGTGGGGAATCTAGAGAAGTAGAGATTGGGATATTTTCCATGTTTAAAATGAGTGTCCTGAAGGAAAATGACTGAGCTTTTTTCTTTTCCCAAAAGAGAGAAGATCTGGCATCTCTTAGATGGGGATCTCAGACCCTTGACGTTATATGAGACAATTCTTAAATCAGTCATAAGAGGGGGTTAGAGTGAGAGCTAGGGAAATTTGAACTAGTGTGGAAAAATACTTATACCAGACCGAGGGAGGGAAGGGGTCAGATCCGCCTCGAGAAGGGAGCACCTTAAATAGCAACCGGAAGAAGTGGCACACAGGTACTGTCCTAAGCATCCCATGCCTAATAACAAATAGAAAATTAACAAAAACAAGAACAAAGTAATAGGTAATCAAAGTGATAAACATAGTGCAGTTAAGTAAGTGGTGTAAAAGCCTCTGAGGACCTTCTTGGGGGGAGAAGGAAGTAATTAAAGTTACAGACCTGCAGGTCAGTGTAAGTAGACTAAGAATTGTAACATAACAGAGATGTATTGTTAAGCTCTAGTGGAGGGATAATAAGAGATAAGGGGGAAGTACCAGATGGTGAAAAATATAATAGAGGAGAGGGAGGAGTTGTCATAAGGACATGACGAAGAAATAGAATAGTAAGTGATATGAGTAAGTAGGAGAAACAAGCCATATCCAGGTGGGGCTATGAGGAGAGGAGTAATATAGACCAGGACATCGGCCTAGAACAGGGAGAGTCAATTGTCATTCAGAGGCCAAGAAATCCTTTTGGGAGTCAGGGCATCGTTCCTCCTCTTGACACGCTGCTGTTTAGGAGTGGTTGCTTGTTCCCAAGGTTGTAGTTTGGGGAGGGCCGGTAAGGTGGCCACATCAGAGACTCTGTCCCAGTTCTCTATCTCCAGAGGAGGGATGCCCAAGGTATTGAATGCTTCAGGGAGGTCAGCAAAAGAAGAGATAATCACTCGCTTACCAGCGAGTGCGAAGGGTAATACAAAAGGGAAAGTCCGTCGATATGGGACCCTTTTTTCCCTGAGGAGATCTGTGAGCAGTTTACGGGCTCTTCTTTTCTGTAAAGTATGGGGAGAGAGGTCTTGGTAGATCGAGATAGGAGCATCCCCCAGCAAAACATTATCCGCTGAACTAGCAGCAGTGAGAATCATTTCTTTATCTTGAAAATTCAGGAATCTGCATATAATATCCCATTGTGGTTCAGAGTCTTTGGGGCTCTGGCGAAGTGCTCTGTGGACCCTTTATATTACAATGGTGGAGGATTTGTCTTCCCCAGTAGTATGGTTGCAAACCGAATGACTGCTGCAGGGATGTCATCTGCAGCCACTGTTTCAGGAATTCCCCTAAAGCGAAGGTTATTTCTCCTGCTGTGGTTTTTCTGATCTTTAAGAGAAGTATATAGAGAGTTAATGTGATATTGGCACATAGCGAGAGATTGTGAGACAGCTGTACTGTGCTCAATGGCTGAGGCCTGTACACTTTCCAAAGTGTCGACCCTGTGGCCTATATGCTGTATCTCTTGAGCCACCACTGTCAGCTGTTGCTTAACTGGCCCCAGAGCCTCCTCGGGCGCCTGTTTAATAAAGCAGTGTGAAACCGGGAGGCTGCGGGTCTCTTTAGTTTCTTCTCCCTCACTGTCGCCCTCTGAAATACCGTCTGTAGCAGCTTCTTGGGAGCAGCACGCTTCCGCCGCCATCTTGGCCTCCTTAGGAGCTAGGGCGCTCAGTGTTTTCTTCAGGAATTTCGCCATGCCTGAAGACTGAGATGAAGTTTTGGTAAGTACCCCCGAGTCTCCGGGTCTGGGGCCTCCAATCTTTACCATCTCTGCTTCTGTGTGCTTGATATAGCTGCCTCCACTGCAGGTTGAGATCCGGAGCTCAGCAAGAGGCGGCCGTCAAGCTTGGGTGCTGGCTCCCCCCCCCCCCCCCCCCAGTTACACCAGTTTTGTCAGGATAAATGGGCCCAAATTCTGACCAACTATTGTGAGAAGCTTGCGGAAGGATATTCAAAACGTTTGACCCAAGTCATACAGTTTAAAGGGAACCTGTCATCAACTTTATGCTGCCTATTCTAACGGCAGAATAAAGTAGAGACAGGTGAGTTGATTTCAGTGGTCTGTAATTTATAAGTTAGAAGTAAGTAGTTTCCGAGAACCGACATCACAATCGTTGCACACTGGGCCTGGAAAAGAGTCACGGCCACCTGAGAAGAGTCATGGATATTCAGAAATTCCTACTCTCCCTACCCACCTGCTGATGATTGAAAGGCTTCTACCTAGTTTTCTCCCTTTCTCTCTAGGAGAGAACTGCCAATCATCAGCAGATGGGTGAGAGTGCAGGAGATTATAATAACCAGGACTCTTCTCAAGTACATTTGACTCTTTTCAATGCATGTGCTGCAATGATTATGATGCTGGTTCTCAGCAACCACTTACTTTTAGTTCATGAGTGACACACCGCTGAAATCAGCATTTCTATCACTACTTTATGCTGCCCTCAGTGAGGTCAGCATAAAGTTGATGACAGGTTCCATTTAAGGGTAGAGATGTTGCGAACATAAAATTTTCCGTTCACGAACGGCAAACGCGAATTTCTGCAAATGTTCGCGAACGGGCGAACCGGGCGAACCGCCATAGGCTTCAATAGGCAGGCGAATTTTAAAACCCACAGGGACTCTTTCTAGCCACAGTAGTGATGGAAAAGTTGTTTCAAGGGGACTAACACCTGGACTGTGGCATGCCGGAGGGGGATCCATGGCAAAACTCCCATGGAAAATTACATAGTTGACGCAGAGTTGGATTTTAATCCATAAAGGGCATAAATCACCTAACAATCCAAATTTTTTTTGAACAACGTGGTTTAAAACATCCAGTGTGTGTATACGATCAGGTATGATGTTGTATCGATCAGGTAGTGTAAGGGTTACGCCCGCTTCACAGACATTGACAGACGAAACTCCCCTTTTAATGCACCGCAAACAGTCCATTTGCCCAACCGCAAACTTCCCATTTGCACAAGGTTAGATACCAAGCTATCCATGTCCCGTTGATGTCAATGAAGGTTTCTTCCTCCACCCAGCCACGTACAACACCAAGGGTCCCCGAAAGGTGAATTGAATTGTTTTTTCGAACGGGGAGATGGTTAAAAAAATGCTGGCTCCCTCCCCTTTGTTTGAATCCACGCCACGGTCACTGCGTCAGCGCCGTGCAATTTACTGTCACACCCGTGAGTGGTATTTTCTGTAGTACTATTCTCATCAGTTTAATCCCTGTATGGTCCCCAATCTGGGATCCATTTATTAAATGGATTTTTCGAACGGGGAGATGGTTAAAAAAAAGCTGGCTCCCTCCACTTTGTTTGAATCCACACCACGGTCACTGCGTCTGCGCCGTGCAATTTACTGTCACACCTGATATGAGTGGTATTTTCTGTAGTACTATTCTCATCAGTTTAATCCCTGTTACGTCCCCAATCTGGGGTCCATTTATTAAATAGATTTTTCGAACGGGGAGATGGTTAAAAAAATGCTGGCTCCCTCCCCTTTGTTTGAATCCACGCCACGGTCACTGCGTCTGTGCCGTGCAATTTATTGTCACACCCGATATGAGTGGTATTTTCTGTAGTACTATTCTCATCAGTTTAATCCCTGTTACATCCCATATCAGGGTGGGATTGCCTTTTGTGAAAAATAATTTAGGCCGGGTACCTTCGACTGCCTTCACAGTGACAGACCAAACTCTGATACACCAAACTGAATTGATTTTAGGAACCGGGAGATAGAAAAAGCAGCTTGGTCAGTCCTCTTACTCCCAAGTTGGGCACTGCGCGTGCACGGAGCAATGTGCTGTGACACCCTATATGAGTGGTGTCTTAACTAGTACTATTCCTATCAGTTTAATCCCTGTTACGTCCCCTATCTGGGGACGTGTGTCGAATTGATTAACCATTGTCGAATTAACGAACCATTAATTGTTTTTTCTATGAAACATTATCCAGCCGATCGCTTTTGGTCTGATCATAATGAAGCAACGGCCTTATCATCTGAGGTGTGGCAACATTGCCAACACACTCATAGAGGTGATGATCGCTTCATTGTGATACGCAAGCCCCTTCACCACAACGAGGTAACGATCACGAAGGGGAATTGATACTTGTATGTGCCTTTTTTTTTGTTTTGTTTTTGCAGCCACCGTGCAGCACCAGAGGCCAGAAAAATTAGGCATGTACACATGCCTGAAAAATAATGTTATTGTTGCAGCCGCTGTTGTAGCAGCGGCCGGAAAAATTTATGTTTTCAAGGCAGAAAGGTGACTGTAATGTATGCAGACATTAAATACAGCAGCGTGGGGACCATTTTGAGGCCAAGGCATGTCATCAGGCCTTTTGTTAGTCAAACGTATCCCCCACTGTCAGTCCCTTCGGGATCCATGCCTCATTCATCTTAATGAAGGTGAGGTAATCAACACTTTTTTGACCGAGGCGACTTCTTTTGTCAGTGACAATGCCTCCTGCTGCACTGAAGGTCCTTTCTGACAGGACACTTGAAGTGGGGCAGGCCAGAAGTTCTATCGCAAACTGGGATAGCTCAGGCCACAGGTCAAGCCTGCACACCCAGTAGTCAAGGGGTTCATTGCTCCTCAGAGTGTCGATATCTGCAGTTAAGGCGAGGTAGTCTGCTATCTGTCGGTCGAGACGTTCTCTAAGGCTGGATCTCGAAGAGCTGTGGCGATGTGTAGGACTGAAAAAGCTCTGCATGTCCTCCAACAACACATCTGTAAAGCGTCCAGTCCTTGCCGCCGTGGTCGTGGTAGGAGGAGGATTACTTTCACCTCTTCCCCTGTTAGATTCCCGTTGTGCTGTGACATCCCCTTTATAAGCTGTGTAAAGCATATTTTTTAGTTTTGTTTTGAACTGCTGCATCGTTTCTGATTTTTGGTAATTTGGTAACATTTCCGCCACTTTCTGCTTATACCGGGGGTCTAGTAGCGTGGCCACCCAGTACAGGTCGTTCTTCTTCATCCTTTTTATATGAGGGTCCCTCAACAGACATGACAGCATGAAAGACCCCATTTGCACAAGGTTGGATGCCGAGCTACTCATTTCCCGTTGCTCGTCCTCACTGATGTCATTGACGGTCTGTTCTTCACCCCAGCCACGTACAACACCACGGGTCCCAGATAGGTGACAACAATGAGCACCCTGGGATGCCTGCTGTGGTTGGTCTTCCTCCTCCTCAAAGCCACATTCCTCCTCTGACTCCTCTTCCTCATACTCCTCTTGCAGCGTTGCCGCAGGTCCGGCAAGCGATGATGACAAGGCTGTTTCTGGTGGTGATGGTGACTACAATTCTTCCTTTTCCTCTTCACGCTCACCTACAGTCTGATCCAGCACTCTTCGTAGGGCACACTCCAGGAAGAAAACAAATGGGATGAGGTCGCTGATGGTGCCTTCGGTGCGACTGACTAGGTTTGTCATCTCCTCAAAAGGACGCATGAGCCTACAGGCATTGCACATGAGCGTCCAGTAACGTGGCAAAAAAATTCCCAGCTCCGCAGAGGCTGTCCTAGAACCCCGGTCATACAAATACTCGTTGATGGCTTTTTCTTGTTGGAGCAAGCGGTCGAACATTAAGAGTGTTGAATTCCAAAGTGTCGGGCTGTCGCAAATCAAGCACCTCACTGGCATGTTGTTTCGGCGCTGAATGTCTGAAAAGTGTGCCATGGCCGCGTAGGAACGCCTGAAATGGCCACACACCTTCCTGGCCTGCTTGAGGACGTCCTGTAAGCCTGGGTACTTAGACACAAAGCGTTGTACGATGAGATTCAACACATGTGCCATGCATGGCACATGTGACAACTTGCCCAAATTCAATGCCGCCAACAAATTGCTTCCATTGTCACACACCACTTTGCCGATCTCCAGTTGGTGCGGGTTCAGCCACTGATCCACCTGTACGTTCAGGGCGGACAGGAGTGCTGGTCCGGTGTGGCTCTCTGCATTCAGGCAAGTCAACCCCAAGACAGCGTGACACTGTCGTATCCGGGATGTGGAATAGCCCCTGGGGAGCTGGGGGGATTCAGTTGATGTGCAGCCAGACGCCGCAGCAGAAGAGGACTCAGCCGAGGAGGTTATGGAAGAGGATGGAGTAGGAGGATTAGAAGAGGTGGCAGTAGGCCTGCCTGCATGTCATGGCGGTGTCACCAACTCCGCTGCAGAGCCACGCATTCCATGCTTGGCAGCCGTCAGCAGGTTGACCCAATGCGCAGTGTAGGTGACATACTTGCCCTGACCGTGCTTTTCAGACCAGGTATCAGTAGTCAGATGGACCCTTGCCCCAACACTGTATGCCAGAGATGCCATGACTTCCTTTTCAATCACTGAGTAGAGGTTTGGGATTGCGTTTTTTGAAAAAAAAATTTGCCCGAGTACCTTCCACTGTGGAGTCCAAATAGCGACAAATTTTTTGAAGGCCTCAGACTCCACCAGCTGGTATGGTAAAAGCTGGCAGGTTAAGAGTTCCGTCAAGCCAGCTGTCAGACGCTGGGCAAGGGGGTGACTCTGTGACATTGGCTTCCTACGCTCACACATTTCCTTTACAGACACCTGACTGTGGGCAGATGAGATGGAACTGCTGAAGGTGAGAGGCGGAGTGGCGGGTGGTTGAGAGGGGGCAAGGAGGACAGCAGTGGTTGACGTGGCTGAAGATGCTGGACCAGGAAAAGGATGGTGGCTTTGAGCTTGTGTGCTGCTTCTACACGTCATCATGTGTTGATCCCATAGGCGTTTGTGATGTGCTATCATGTGCCTTCGCAAAGCAGTTGTACCTAGGTGGGTGTTGGATTTCCCACAACTCCGTTTCTTTTGGCACAGGTTGCAAATGGCATCGCTGTTGTCAGAGGCAGACACACAAAAAAAATTCCACACTGCTGAGCTTTGCAATGACGGCATTCTGGTGGTGGCAACAGCATGTGTTGATTAGCGTGCTGTCTGGCTGACCCCGGGTGCCGATACATGCTGTCTGACTGTGCCACTAGCTCCTTGCGACGACCTCCCCCTGCTTCCAACTCGTCTCCTCCTTCTCTCTGTCTCCCCTTCGGAACTTTCCCCCACTTCTTCTTCTCTTCAAGCAGGCACCCACGTGGCATCCACGGACACATCGTCATCATCAACCACTTCACTTGTATCTGACACCTCAGCAAAGGAAGCAGCAGTGGGTACAACATCATCATCATCATCACACTGTACGTCCATGTGTGTAATGCTGCCTGACTGAGACATATCCCTGTTATCTCCATCCTCTGGCAATAATGGTTGTGCATCACTAATTTCATCCAACTGATGTGTAAATAACTCCTCTGAGGGATCAAGTGAAGCGGCTGTGGTGGCTGTGGTGGTAGTGGTGGTGGTGGCGGCGGGCAGGAGAGTGGTAACTTGAGAGCAGGTGACCGAAGCTGAGCTGGAGGAGGATGATGCGTCAAGGTTCTTAGCGGAAGCTGTTGAAGATTGGGTGTCCTGTGTAAGCCAGTCAACTATTTTCTCTGAATTTTTTGGGTTCAGGGTACATGGCCTCTGAACACTGGGCATTATTCCAGGGCCAGTGTAAATCACAGCACCAGGACCACGACGGCCCCTGCGGCGTGGCCTGCCTCTGCCTGTCATTTTTTATTAGATAAGTGTTACTATGCGTGCAAGGTACTGTGCCACCCTATATAAGTGGTGGGCAGTGGGCACAATACAGTCTGTGTGGGCCTGAGACACACGGGCTTGCAACTGTGATTATATCACAGAAAAAGATTAAATAGAATTTTTTTTTTATCTGCAAGGTATTTGTGAGTGAGTGACACCCTGTAACGGTATGAGTGGAGGCCTAGCCACTAGCCAGTGGCCACAATACAGTCTGTGTGGGCCTGACACACACGGGCTTGCAAATGTGATTATATCACAGAAAAATATTAAATAGAATTTTTTTAATCTGAAAGGTATTTGAGTGAGTGACACCCTGTAACGGTATAAGTGGAGGTCTAGCCAGTGGCCACAATACAGTCTGTGTGGGCCTGACACACACTGGCTTGCAACTGTGATTAGATCACAGAAAAATATTAAATAGAATTTTTTTTTATCTGCGAGGTATTTTCTGTCACACCCTGTATGAATGGTGTGCACACAGTACTGTCTGTGACTGAGCCTGCAGCCTCACACACGGGCAGGCAACTGCAATATATATAAAATATATATAAAATAAAAAAAAAGCAGACTGATGTACCAGCCCTGAAAAGGGCTTTTTGGGGTGCTGTCAGGACGCTGTCCTTACAGCAGATGAGTCTGTGGACACAGAACACTGCCCTAGCTAACGCTTTCCCTATTGAATCATCAGCAGCAGCAGCACTGTCCCTCCTCTCACTGAGAATGCAGCTTCCGAATGAATCTAAAATGGATGCTGTCCAGGAGGTGGGAGGGTCTGGGAGGGAGGGTCTGCTGTTGATTGGCTGGAATGTGTCTGCTGACTGTGAGGTACAGGGTCAAAGTTTACTCAATGATGATGTATAGGGGGCGGACCGAACATCGCATATGTTCGCCCACCATGGCGAACGCGAACAAGCTATGTTCGCCGGGACCAATTCGCCGGCGAACTATTCGGGCCATCTCTATTTAAGGGCAATGGTTCCAAATATTAATGAAATGTATGTAAACTTTTGACTTTTCAGAAAGTAATACAAATGCCTTTAAACATTCTCTCTCTCATTATTCTGGCATTTGGCAAATAATAATAACTATGGTAATCCTAATTGACCGAAAACAGCAAAGGTTTATTCTGATTTCATGTCAGATATTGAGAAAAACTTGCATATGTGTTTTTTATATAGCGTATGTAAACTTCTGGTTTCAACTGTAATTATGATGTAATAATACATTTGTCACAAGGAAACAAATGCTTTACATTTCTAAGCTACAGTGAACACATGTTTTTTAGTTTTTTTTTCCTGCTTACAGTATATCTCTAAGCATAAATTTCTGTGTATTAAAAATGCAGAACTGGAGGAGTAGGAAGGTAATACTTACCTGCTATTACTCTTACTTGATGATTTCTTAGTTTCTAAGTGAGAAACTATATCTCACTAGTCTGATTGTAAATTTATAAAGTGTGGTATTAACAAGTGCTCTCGCCATGGAAAATGACTGTGATAATTAGATTCTGATTTTACCCTCCCCTGTGACCAGACTACTAAGAATTTATGTACGAAAATAAATAATTGTCAATTTACTGAAAAAATTTAATTGTATATTCTAAATTATGTAGACTTTAAAAAAAAAGGGTGGGTTGGTTTTGAAAAACAGTAAAACAATATACATTTCTTAGCATGAGTAGGTTTCGTTGAGCTGGGAGCTATCATTAGACTAAAGAATATTGCATATTCCTATAGAAGTGTGTTCTACCCAATGGCAAAGTGCTGACAATTCTTCAAATTGTCGTGTATTTGTCCTGAACGTATATGCTGACAGTAGGCTCAACTGCAATGTATACAAAGCCTTACTTGCAGTAGAAATCCAGTCTCATGAAGGCTAATGTCAATAGTCCTTTTGTAAACTACAGTAATATTATCTTTATTTAATTTTAAAACAACATTCATTCCAATGAGAGAAATCAGAAAAGGTCCTGCCTGAGGGTGTTACAAACTATAAGAAGCAATGGATTGAAGTTCCTTGGGAGCACCGGATGAAATAATCCTGAGGTCCCATGCTCATAGACTGCAGTGAGCCCCCATGGAAGGAAAGTATGTGGGCCCCTTAGGCTACTTTCACACTCGCGTTCGGTGCAAATCCGTCATGGATCTGCACAGACGGATCCGTTCAGATAATACAACCGTCTGCATCCGTTCAGAATGGATCAGTTTGTATTATCTTTAACATAGCTAAGACGGATCCGTCTTGAACACCATTGAAAGGAGAGGAGTAACATAGACCAGACCATCGGATCCGTTTTCTATTGCGCCAGATTGTGTCATAGAAAACGGATCCGTCCCCATTGACTTACCTTGTGTGTCAGAACGAATCTGTTTGGTTCAGTTTCGTCAGACAGCGTTTTGGTGTCCGCCTCCAAAGCGGAATGGAGATGGAACGGAGGCAAACCGAGGCAAACTGATGCATTCTGAACGGATCCTCTTTCATTCAGAATGCATTAGGGCAAAACTGATCCATTTTGGACCACTTGTGAGAGCCCTGAACGGATCTCACAAGCAGAAAGCCAAAACACCAGTGTGAAAGTAGCCTTATATGTAACAGCTAGTTTGATGTCAGTGATGCACGTATCATAGACTTTCTGTCCAGCAAGTTATGTAATGGTGTACCAACTTCTCTTGCAGATTCAATTCCACCGTTAAGGGCTATGACAATAGTAAAACATTGCTTCACATTCTCTGAAGTAGAGATTAGGATGCACTGGTGTTTTCTTGATAAGATGGTGGTGGACCCCTTTTCCCACTAGACCCCATGTGCATCTACCTAGTCTGCACATATGTTGCATCCACCCCAATCTTTTTCCAAGAACAGTTCCTGATGGACATGTCTGATTCTAAACCTTAGGGGCCCTGTTTTATTAGGACTTACTTATTGTATCTGAGATTGGGCCCACCAGAGGATCCTCTGACTCTCTGGTGGGCCAGTTCAACCCTGACTACAAGGGAAAGAAGAAGTAAACAGGCGACATTAGAAGTTGCTCAGATATCAGTGTAGTGGCCGTAGGGTTATTGTAGATTGTAGGCTTCCTGAAGAGGAAGGTTTATCATTAGTAGTGTTGCTCGGGTGCTCGAGTAGAACACCTCGGGATGCTCGGGTGCTCTACCGAGCACCTGAGCACAATGGAAATCAATGGGAGAACCCGAGCATTAAACCAGGCACCCCCTGCTCTGAAGAGGGGAGGGTGTCTGGTTCATAGTAAAAGTTCAGAAATTTATGGAAACACCGCTGAAATGGTTCGGGAACAGCATGGGGAGGATGTTTGGATGCATTATGGACTCCCAGGTCGCTGCTGGGAACTATGTTGTCCGAGTAGCACGCCACTTTTATAGACTGACATTAATACGCACAAAACCAAAGATAAAATCGATTTTAGAGAAAAAATTGTTAGGAAACATTCTTTCCTGTATATTTACTTGTATATAAAGTGCAAGTTCTGCAAAAAATTACAAGGAAGAGGCACTCCGATACAACCTGTATATCACATAAAGGAGGGCCTCATTCACACTGTGGTACAATTGTTGAGGTAGTGGGACTTCTGCCCTCATAAAGCCTATGCACTAAGTGAAAGGGCTGCCAAAAAATACAAGGAATCGGCACTCCAAGGCACAGAAGGATCATTGAGGATGCTGACACGGTCTGCTACGTACTCCTTCACCATCTTCCAAAATTTTTCTCTCCTTGTGACACTAGGCTGCGCATCAGGGTTAGGTCGCTGTTGGGATGTCATGAAACTGTCCCAGGCCTTGGAGAGTGTTACCCTGCCTCTGTTGGAACTGTTGTGTGTTCCCCTCGTCTCCCCTCCTCAGTTGCCCAAGGAACTAGATACTCTGCTGCCAGCGTTGTCAGCTGGAAATTTTTGGAGCAATTTTTCCACAAGGACCTTCTAGTATTGCACCATTGTGCTAGCCCTCTCCACCACAGGAATGAGAGATGAAAAGTTCTCTTTATAGTGGGGGTTGAGAAGGGTGAACAACCAGTAATCGGTGTTGGCCAAAATGCGTATAACGCGAGGGTCACAGGAAAGGCAGCATAACATAAAGTCAGCCATGTGTGCCAGAGTCCCAACAGACAAGACTTTGCTGTCCTCATGCTGAACAGATGGAATAAACCTGCTGTGGATACTACCTCTGTAGCGGAGTCAACCTTGTCCTGCTCCTCATCCTCCTCATCATTCAAATTGCGTGAGAAGACGAACGGAGGGTGGTCTGGCTATCCTGTGCACTTTTGCCCTTCCTATCAAAAACACTGCCTTGAATAGGTGGTACATACACTGCGTGCAGAATTATTAGGCAAATGAGTATTTTGACCACATCATCCACTTTATGCATGTTGTCTTACTCCAAGCTGTATAGGCTTGAAAGCCTACTACCAATTAAGCATATTAGGTGATGTGCATCTCTGTAATGAGAAGGGGTGTGGTCTAATGACATCAACACCCTATATTAGGTGTGCATAATTATTAGGCAACTTCCTTTCCTTTGGCAAAATGGGTCAAAAGAAGGACTTGACAGGCTCAGAAAAGTCAAAAATAGTGAGATATCTTGCAGAGGGATGCAGCACTCTTAAAATTGCAAAGCTCCTGAAGCGTGATCATCGAACAATCAATCGTTTCATTCAAAATAGTCAACAGGGTCGCAAGAAGCGTGTGGAAAAACCAAGGCGCAAAATAACTGCCCATGAACTGAGAAAAGTCAAGCGTGCAGCTGCCAAGATGCCACTTGCCACCAGTTTGGCCATATTTCAGAGCTGCAACATCACTGGAGTGCCCAAAAGCACAAGGTGTGCAATACTCAGAGACATGGCCAAGGTAAGAAAGGCTGAAAGACGACCACCACTGAACAAGACACACAAGCTGAAACGTCAAGACTGGGCCAAGAAATATCTCAAGACTGATTTTTCTAAGGTTTTATGGACTGATGAAATGAGAGTGAGTCTTGATGGGCCAGATGGATGGGCCCGTGGCTGGATTGGTAAAGGGCAGAGAGCTCCAGTCCGACTCAGACGCCAGCAAGGTGGAGGTGGAGTACTGGTTTGGGCTGGTATCATCAAAGATGAGCTTGTGGGGCCTTTTCGGGTTGAGGATGGAGTCAAGCTCAACTCCCAGTCCTACTGCCAGTTTCTGGAAGACACCTTCTTCAAGCAGTGGTACAGGAAGAAGTCTGCATCCTTCAAGAAAAACATGATTTTCATGCAGGACAATGCTCCATCACACGCGTCCAAGTACTCCACAGCGTGGCTGGCAAGAAAGGGTATAAAAGAAGAAAATCTAATGACATGGCCTCCTTGTTCACCTGATCTGAACTCCATTGAGAACCTGTGGTCCATCATCAAATGTGAGATTTGCAAGGAGGGAAAACAGTACACCTCTCTGAACAGTGTCTGGGAGGCTGTGGTTGCTGTTGCACGCAATGTTGATGGTGAACAGATCAAAACACTGACAGAATCCATGGATGGCAGGCTTTTGAGTGTCCTTGCAAAGAAAGGTGGCTATATTGGTCACTGATTTGTTTTTGTTTTGTTTTTGAATGTCAGAAATGTATATTTGTGAATGTTGAGATGTTATATTGGTTTCACTGGTAAAAATAAATCATTGAAATGGGTATATATTTGTTTTTTGTTAAGTTGCCTAATAATTATGCACAGTAATAGTCACCTGCACACACAGATATCCCCCTAAAATAGCTAAAACTAAAAACAAACTAAAAACTACTTCCAAAAATATTCAGCTTTGATATTAATGAGTTTTTTGGGTTCATTGAGAACATGGTTGTTGTTCAATAATAAAATTAATCCTCAAAAATACAACTTGCCTAATAATTTTGCACTCCCTGTATAGGTGTGCTTGCTCTTCCTCTCATTAGTTGCTTAATGCACATAGAGGTGACTGGAGCAGAACACTATATGTGCGGAGTCTGCGCTCATGAACACAGAAGCCCAATGGCTTAGGTAGGTTTAGCATAGGACGCGCCTGACCTGAGACCACCTTGGAGCTGGGTAGGTGGGCACAGATGTGTTTTTTTTTTTTTTTAACTCTTTTATTGAGCAAAATCAAAATGTACAGAAACATAGATACATATCAGAGGTGGTGTCAACAGGTCTCCAATGAAGACAGTGAGCTTACAATGAATAATTTGTCATTAGAGGAAAGATCAACTGGTCACATTTTAAGTTTAGTCTAGAAGGCAAAAAATATGCATTCAGGGTATTAGATCGAAGGTACCTTAGTCAAAGGTCTGAGGGTCTGAGGCGGATTGGGTGAAGTATCTCCGAAAGCTGCGTCATAGGACAATCGAGAAAAGTATGATCATCAACCTCTCGAGCGGGCAGCTCAGATATTGAGGGATTGTTTAGCATTTTGAGAGCAATAGGTCTCATATCCTCTGAAGGATTTCCAGTCCTTCAATGTCTTATCAAAAGTATGGTGTGATCTCGACTCCCAGGAAGATAACTCCTCAAGCCTGTATATCTGGTCTACTTTAAGGTGCCATTGTTCAATATATGGGACTTCAGGGGACAACCACAGGGTCGGAATCAGGAGTTTGGCCGCATTTAATAAATATTTAAACAGTCTCAGCTTAGAGGTTTGTGGACCTCGAGGGAATAAACCTAGGAGGGCGGTTTCGGGAGAAGAAGGAAATGTGGTTCCACATATTTGGTTTCCAAGTTAAAAAATTTCCTCCCACCAATGCAGTATTTTAGGGCAGCTCCACCAAATATGAAGGTATGTACCCCTATCTTTTGAGCATCTCCAACACGCGTCCGACACCGAAGCAGAGTAAAGACAGGTCTTGTCTGGGGTTTTGTACCACCGCGTGACTATTTTGTATCCATTCCCCTGAATCTTCACACATCTTGACGTTAAATGTGGGGAGATATACACTCAAAAACACAGAAATATAGTGGCAATTCTGGAGGAGCTGCTCAACCCCTAACACTGTAGCGTGTTTTACATTGGGGGAGCAGCCCCACCACATGTGGACCGCAGCAAACAACTATCCCCAGCAAAAAATGCATAAGGTGGAGGATGTCGGCACAGTCCACATGCACCACAAGGGCATCCTACACAAAACGGAGCATTGTGCGGATGTAAATACAATCATATAAATCTCAGAAAAAATGCACCAAACGGATATGCCACTGACTATACTGGCTAGTCATAAATGCAGATATTAAAAGCTGAATCTTTCGCCAATATATTCCTGTCAGGAAAATATCGAAGCCCTTCATGCACCACGTCACGGTCACTCAGCATGGCAAAGGGTCCTACCACTACGCTAACTATTGTGTGAACAAGGTCTGAAGATGATGTAATCCAGCTCACAGCCAGGCTTCCACTCACCTAAAGAATTATTAGGAACACCATACTAATACGGTGTTGGACCCCCTTTTGCCTTCAGAACTGCCTTAATTCTACGTGGCATTGATTCAACAAGGTGCTGATAGCATTCTTTAGAAATATTGGCCCATATTGATAGGATAGCATCTTGAAGTTGATGGAGATTTGAGGGATGCACATCCAGGGCACGAAGCTCCTGTTCCACCACATCCCAAAGATGCTCTATTGGTTTGAGATCTGGTGACTGTGGGGGCCATTTTAGTACAGTGAACTCATTGTCATGTTCAAGAAACCAATTTGAAATGATTCGAGCTTTGTGACATGGTGCATTATCCTGCTGGAAGTAGCCATCAGAGGATGGGTACATGGTGGTCATGAAGGGATGTACATGGTCAGAAATAATGCTCAGGTAGCCCATGGCATTTAAACGATGCCCAATTGGCACTAAGGGGCCTAAAGTGTGCCCAGAAAACATGCCCCACACCATTACACCACCACCAGCCTGCACAGTGGTAACAAGGCATGATGGATACATGTTCTCATTCTGTTTACGCCAAATTCGGACTCTTCCATTTGAATGTCTTAACAGAAATCGAGACTCATCAGACCAAGCAACATTTTTCCAGTCTTCAACAGTCCAATTTTGGTGAGCTCGTGCAAATTGTAGCCTCTTTTTCCTATTTGTAGTGGAGATGAGTGGTATCCGGTGGGGTCTTCTGCTGTTCTAGCCCATCCGCCTCAAGGTTGTGCATGTTGTGGCTTCACAAATGCTTTGCTGCATACCTCGGTTGTAACGAGTGGTTATTTCAGTCAACGTTGCTCTTCTATCAGCTTGAATCAGTCGGCCCATTCTCCTCTGACCTCTAGCATCCACAAGGCATTTTCGCCCACAGGACTGCCGCATACTGGATGTTTTTCCCTTTTCACACCATTCTTTGTAAACCCTAGAAATGGTTGTGCGTGAAAATCCCAGTACCTGAGCAGATTGTGAAATACTCAGACCGGCCCGTCTGGCACCAACAACCATGCCACGCTCAAAATTGCTTAAATCCCCTTTCTTTCCCATTCTGACATTCAGTTTGGAGTTCAGGAGATTGTCTTGACCAGGACCACACCCCTAAATGTATTGAAGCAACTGCTATGTGATTGGTTGACTAGATAATTGCATTAATGAGAAATAGAACAGGTGTTCCTAATAATTCTTTAGGTGAGTGTAAATACTTTAAATCTCATCCCTATGGAAGGTTTTATTTAAATCTTTTTCTCATAAGCGGATAAAAGCCGAGACTAATGAGTTGGGGGGGTCTCTCAATTTTTTGAAGAGCTGGGAAATCATTTTATAGGGAGGGTGGGTTTGGGAGATAAGGCTCTCAAACCATGTAAGGTGTCTAAGTAGAGTGTCTAGTCGTCCATGTTGAGACATGTATGCTCTGAGAAAATAGATCAGATTGAAGCGTGTGGGGGCAACATCTAAGAGTTTATACATTTTGTCTATGGAAACAAGAAATCCATCTTGGTAAAGATCTATGATCTTCACTTCTGAAAGTTTAACATTAGGTGGAATGCTGTCTCGTAAGGCCTGGGGGCCAAGTTAAATATATCTCTTACATACAGTATAGGGGACAGAAGGGGGATTCCCAAACAGGAACACTGCTGGGTATTCCATGCTTGAAAAGTAGCTTTCATGACTGGGGAAATGTTAGAGCGGGAAGGGGGGGGGGGGAAGGATGACAGCTGGCCCAACAAAAAGGCTTTAAATGGGGACCCAAGTAAAGTCTGCTCTATTGCAACCCACGATTTATGGGGGGGACATCTCAACCAATCTACTACTCTTGCCAGAAGGACAGCTCTGCCATACAGTTCGGGATCAGGCAAAGATATTCCTCCTTTCTCTTTTGGATAGGTTAAGGCCTTATATGACAACCTCGCTTTCTTCCCAGTCCAAATGAAGGATTTAAAAAGAGAGCGCAGGGTGGCGTAGTAGGTAGAGGATATCACGATTGGAAGTGTTTGTTGAAGGTAGGTCAGTTTAGGTATGATTAAAGACATCAGGATATTTTTTCTCCTAAACCATGAAAGGACAGGGATATCCAAGGAAACGAGGTCAGCCGTAATTTTCTTTAGAAGAGCGAGGTAGTTTAAGTTAAAAAGCTGGTTTGGGTCAGTGCAGATCTTTACTCCTAGGTACGTTAAATGTGGGGAGGACCAATTAAAAGGTGAATTTTGTTCTAGATGTCTTTTTAGAGTGTTTGAAATGCCAGTGGAGATTATGAGCGATTTAGAATGGGAGCCGAAAATTTCTAAATGCTTGTAAATCTTGGGGAGTGCTGTAGCAGGGTTGCTTACCTGTATCAACATATCATCAGCAAACGCGGCTATTTTATGCTGCTGGTCCCCCAAGACTATCCCCTGGACATCCCTGTCCAAACTGATGGTCTGCAATAGAGGCTCTAATGTCAGTACAAAGAGGAGGGGCGACAAGGGACAACCTTGTCGGGTGCCATTACTTATTTGGAATGGGGCTGACAAGGTGTCATTGACCGTTATGGAGGCCGAGGCGTTCAGGTACATGGCATTAATTGCTTGGACAAAGGGATTAGGAAAATTACTAGAGCGTAAGACTGAGTACATAAAAGGCCAGCTAACCCTATCAAAGGCCTTCTCAGCATCTGTGCTGAGAAGAACCAGGGGCAGGGCACGCTTATTGACATAGTGTAGGATGTTAAGCACTCTGGCAGTGTTGTCCTTGCCTTCCCTGCTCTTAATAAAACCTACTTGGTCCCTATGGATCAGGGTCGGTAGGATCTTTGCCAGTCTGTTAGCTAATAATTTAGCTAATAGCTTTAGATCCGTGTTGAGAAGGGAAATGGGTCTAAAATTGGAACAAAGAGTGTGATCTTTTCCTTCTTTTGGGATCAATGTGATGTGGGCTTTGGTCATATCCCTGGTTAGGGGAGTACCCTGCAGAGTTGCGTTAAAAATAGGCAATAGGTGGAGTATTAGTACCTCATGAAAAGTATTGTAATAAGGGATGGGTAGTCCATCAGGACCTGGGCATTTACCCTTGGGGGAATTTCTTTTGACTCCCAGGAGTTCCTCTGGAGTGAAGGGGGTAGAAAGCTGTTGTCTGTCCTGGTCTGTTAACATCGGGAGATTTAAGCCTTCTAAAAAGGACATGTGAGAAGGGGCGGTCTCTGGGCCTTCAGTGGCCTGATGTGAGGGATGTAAGTTGTAAAGGGATTCGTAGAAGTCTCTAAAAGGGAGGCTATTCGGTCAGAGAAAAATGTCAAGGAACCTTCTGGGGTTTTCATTTTGTGAACATAATTATTACGTTTTCTACTCTTAAGCCTTTGCATCATGAATCTGGAAGCCTTATTACCATGCGCAAAGATCTTCTGTTGGGAATGCAGAAAATATTTCGCAGATAATGCATTTAGGAGATTTTTAAGAGAGGCCCTGCAAGCAGATAGCTCTACTAAGTGAGATTGGAGTAGGTAGCTTTTGTGTGCGCTTTCCAGGAAGCGTATTTTCTCGTGCAAGTCGTCTATCTGCTTCATTCTCTCTTTTTTAATATGGGCACCCAGAGTTATGCAATGGCCTCTGATGAAAGCCTTATGGGCATCCCATACTGTTTGCGGTGTAACATCTGAAGTGCAATTGGTGACAAAATAATCCTCTAAGAGGTTTCTCAGACGGGATTTAGTATCCAAAAGGCCCAAGAGCTGTTCATTTAAGCGCCAATTTCTGATAGAACGGCGGTTTGGAGGGGTCGAGATGGTTATGAAGAGTGGAGCGTCGTCTGAAATGACAATGGACCCTATATCAGCCCCGGAGAAATGCTGTAGATGCTCTTTAGATACGAATAAATGATCTAAGCGTTGGTATGAGCCATGTACCTGGGAGAAGAAGGTGTAATCCATGGCGTCAGGGTGGAGAGTTCGCCAGACATCTATAAGATGGTTTCTGGCCAAGTTATGTAGTAGAGATCGGAGGGCTTTCTGGGACTGAGCTGATTTATGTGAAGAAGAGTCAAGAAACGGATTCAGGATTAGATTGAAATCTCCTCCAAGGATGATAATTCCCTCCTTGAAAGAGTCATCTATCTGCAAAACGTTATTCAGCCAACGTGTTTGATTATTGTTAGGAGCGTATACATTTATAAAAGTGTACAGATGTTGTCCTATCGTGCCTTTTATCATTACATATCTTCCATCTGTGTCACAGAGTTGGTCTGCTATAAGGAAGGGGATTTTTTTATGAAAGCCAATGCTCACTCCTTGAGTTAGAGGTGGGGGAATTGCTGTGAAACCATTTGGGGAATGTGGAAAAGGAAAGGTTGGGGAAGTGGTTGATTCGCTTTGTCCCTCTTCAGGACCCCAAAAATGTGGCTTCTCTTTGATGGTGAGTTACAACCCCTTACGTTAAATGAGGCCACCCTAAGAGCCATCATGGAAATTCCTAGAGGTGACAACAGGCTGAGTTAAGACCCTGATGACATAGACATGTAAGGGGAATCCCAGGTGATACTTATCCCTCAGAGGGTCAAGACGAAGCTCACGCCGTCGGTACCAGAGAAGACCAATCCGCCTCAGACGAAGACAAAATGACCTGTTGAAAGACCAAAAAATAAAGAACATAAGAAAAACATAATAAACATAAGTAACTTGTAAACAAGGGTGAAAAAGCGGCACGGTAATGCCCATAAAGGGAGGGAGGGGGGAAATGGTGTGTTACCAGCAAGTGACAGCAACTCTACAAAAAGAGTGGCTAATTAGGCCTATATGGAATAATGTAAAAGGTAGAAACTAACTATTGGCCTAAGTCGAACTAGAATGGGCCCATAGGAGTACAAGAAGAGAAACATGAGGGGGGGGTGTTGAGGGGTAGGGAGGGGGGGTTGGAAGCAGATGGGGGGAAGGAGTATCAGAGAAGGGGGAGGAAAAATGTAGGAGGGAGGATGGAGGAGGAATGGGGGGGAGAGAATGTTGGAACTGTTCTCAACTTGAGATGGCCAAGAGGAAGGGACTGAAGAAAAACCTATTAAAATAGGGTTATATGGCATGGGGCGTTGTGGATGCCCTAAGGGAGTTTAGGATGTATCTGAACCTAACAGGAACATATGGGATAAGGAAACTATTCGGGCCTCTAGGCGATAGATCTGAAGGTGATTGGAGCACTCCATCTCGTGGTTTCATGGAGTGGGTGATTTAGGTGTTCTGTGAATTTCCTTCTAAGATCTGGGATCACCAAAAAGAGGATGAGAGATAAAAGGCTGGTTCCTTCTTTTTTGGCGTTGGGACCTAGGGGTGTCTCTGGATTCAAAGGGTACGTTCCTAGGTATCTCCGGTAGTGACGCCAGGTCCTGAACAGTGTCCCAATCTTCTATAGCTAGAGGTGGAATGTCAAGCAAATCATATATTGGGCCCAGGTCAGTATGGGCTTTGATGGTAATTCTCCTGCCGTTGACAGAAAAAGATAGACCAAACGGAAAGTTCCATCTATACAAGATTTTATGATTCCTAAGCCAGTCCGTTAGAGGCTTCAGAGCTTTCCTTTTTTGGAGGGTGATAGGGGCCAGATCCTGGAAAATACTTATGTCCACCCCTTTGTACTTCACCCCATCAGGTCTGCGAGCCTTATTCAGAACAGCTTCCTTGTCTTGAAAGTGGAGGAAGCAACATATTATATCCCTGGGAGGATCGCTGGCGCCCGGTTTCGGACGGAGAGCACGGTGAGCCCTTTCGATGATTATAGGATCGGAGCGATCTGGGCCTAAAAGATCGGAAAACATATGGCCCTGACGATGTCTGAGATCTCGTGCGTGGGGTCGGATTCAGGGACGCCTCTGAACCATAAGTTATTTCTTCTGCTGCGGTTTGGCACAGATGTGTTTTGATCAAAATATATAGGCTAAGAGTCTCATATTTTATTACATCAGAGTGAAAGCTTGGTCCATATATAATGCTTCCATCTATTTTGTTAGTGCATTATCTTTTTTTTCTGTGATTTTTTTTGTGTGAATGTGGCCAGGTACATCTGCATATTTATTTATCATACCATGCAGAATGTTTTTATCTTTGTTTTTTCTGTGATTTTTTTAAATTATTGTATGGTTATCACCCTGTGTACTGTCTTCCCCCATTTCCACCTCTTCCACATGCAAAGCGTCTTCCTTCATTGTGAGCAGTGAGCGTTTCAGTAGACACAGAAGTGGGATGGTTACGCTGACCTCCATGCCCACTCGTCGTTTGTGAAGAGTGGAAGCTGACTGGAAAGGCGACGACCATGTTGCAGCTGGTATTCCACCACTGCCCTCTGCTGCTCACTAGTGTTGGTCGAGCACCAAAGTGCTCGAGTAGAAAACTTCGGGATGCTTGGGTGCTCTACCAAACACCTGAGCACAATGGATGTCCGTGGGAGAACCCGAGCATTAATCTAGGCATCCCCTGCTCTGAAGACGGGAGGGTGTATTTAAAGTGCAAGTGCTGCCAAAAATTACAAAGAAGAGGCACTCCGATACAATTTGTATATCACATAAAGGAGGATCTCATTCATATTGTGGTACAATTGTTCAGGTAGTGGGACTCCTACACTCATAAAGCCTATACACTAACGAAAAGGGCTGGCAAAAATTACAAGGAACCGACATTCCAATACACTCTTTATTATACATAAAGGAGGGCATCATACACACCCTTGAAAAATTATGATTGATGGCCTGCTGGTGACCCTGAAAAGATTTAGCGGCGAGGGCCTGCTGCTGATCTGACCATGTAAAACATTAGGTGTGAGGGCCTGCTGCCGAGCTGACCATCTAAAACATTAGGGGTGAGTGCCTGTTGCCAAGCTGACCATCTAAAAAATTTGTGGGCGAAGGCCTGCTGCCGAGCTGACCATCTAAAAATTTAGGGGTGAGGGTCTGCTGCTGAGCTGACCCTCTAAAACATTATGGTCGAGGCCCTGCTGTTGACCCTCAAAAACATTATGGGTGAGGGCCTGCTGGTGACCCTCTAAAACACTATGGATGAGGGACTGCTGCTGAACTGACCCTCTAAAACATTAGGAGCGAGGGCCGCCTAATAAGCATGTTGATATGATGGAGGAGGAGGATGAGAAAAGGGAGATTGAACCATATACCCTTTTTAGTGGTAGAATGGGTGCATGTGAATACAGTGTATTCAATACACCATAAAAGCCACATTTAGAGTGTCTTTATGTTCAGATGCTTTCCTCTGGGGTAGTAGAGAAGTCAGGGGCAATCTAGGCCTTGTTAATTTTTATAAGAGTCAACAAGTTATCATTTTCAGTTGACAGGTGGATGCGCTTATCAGTTATTATGCCCCCAGCATCACTAAATACTTGCTCTGACAAAACGCTGGCATCGGGGTAGGCCAGCACCTGCATGGCGTAGAGCGTCAGTTCGTGCCACGTGTCCAGTTTGGACACCCAAGAGTTGTAAAGGCATGCAGGGGTCACTGAGGACGCTGACATGGTTTGCTACGTACTCCTTCACTATCTTCCAAATTTTCCCTCCTTGTGACTCTAGGCCGCACACAGGTTGAGGGTGCTAAAGGGGTGTCATAAAACCAAGGCCTTGGAGAGTGCTGCCATGCCTCTGTTGGAACTGCTGTGTGTTCCCCTCGTCTCCCCTCCTTGGTTGGCTAAGGATCTACATACTATGCAGCCAGCGTTGTCAGCTGGAAATTTTTGGAGAAATTTTTCCACAAGGACCTTCTGGTATTGCACCATTTTGCTCGTCCTCTCCAACAGAGGAATGAAAGATGAGAAGTTCTCTTTGTAGCGGGGGTCGAGAAGGATGAACAAACAGTAATCGGTGTTGGCCAAAATGCGTACACGGGAAAGTCAGCCTAGCATAAAGTCAGCCATGTGTGCCAGAGTCCCAACAGACAAGACTTTGTGTCCTCATCAGAAGGATGTCTCTCAATCTCCTCATCCTCTTCCTCCTCTTCTACCCATCCACGCTGAACAGATGGAATAAACCTGCTATGGGTACTACCTCTGTAGCGGAGGCAACCGTCTCCAGCTCCTCCTCCTTCTCATCATCATCATCCAATTCGCGCTGAGAAGATGAACTGAGGGTGGTCTGGCTATCACACTGTGTACTGTCTTCCCCCATTTACGCCTCTTCCACATTCAAAGCGTCCGCCTTTATTGTGAGCAGCGAGCGTTTTAGTAGACACAGAAGCCGGATGGTTAAGCTGACAATAGCGTTATCGCCGCTCACCATCTGTGTTGATTCCTCAAAGTTGTGTAAAACCTCACAGAGGTCAGACATCAATGCCCACTCGTCGCTTGTGAAGAACGGAAGCTGACTGGAAAGGTGACGACTAGTGTTGAGCGAACAGTTCGAGCATAGTTCGGGTCCGTACCGAATTTTGGGGTGTTCGTGACACGGACCCGAACCCGAACTTTTTCGTAAAAGTTCGGGTTCGGGTTCGTCGTTCGGCATGTATTTTGGCGCATTTTGAAAGGCTGCAAAGCAGCCAATCAACATGCATCATACTACTTGCCCTAAGATGCCATCGCAGCCATGCCTACTATTGGCAAGGCTGTGATTGGCCAAGTGCAGCATGTGACTCAGCCTCTTATAAGCTTGTGCGCACGTCGGGACGTGCTCACTCCCGATGTGAATAGAACAGGGTTAGACGCAGCTGATGCTAGGGCGAGAATAGGCAGGGATAATTGAATAACTGGAAGCAAATTTCTCTCCTCCACCTGTGATTCATCTGAACAACTGCAGCTGAGCTGCTTTTTTGATAGGGATTGGCTATTTTTAGAGTGGCCAGAGTGATTTTTCCATCCACATGTACCCGGGCTGACCGCCGGCCGCCATTTTGCGACTTGTAGTGCTGCAGCAGAAGCTGCCACAGTGTGCATTCCAAAGCTCCAAACAAGTCAGACATCTACACCTGGGATTCAGACCAATAGCGATTTAGCAGCACAGTCCAAGGCTATTTTTTTTAAAGGTTGTGCAGACCATTTTGTGGCACATGTTACTGGGCTGATAGGCGGCGGCTATCTTGGGACTAGTGCTGCAGCACAATCTCTCCCAACGTCCATTAATCACTTGTAATAGTGGTCTGTGCCATAGAAATCCTACATCAGGGACTTGGGTGTGCTTGTGTCACCCCTACTAATACCAGTCCACCTGTAATCCATACAGTGAAAAGCCATAAAGTATTCCAGTGAGGGAATTTTTTTTTTATTTAAAAAAGGCCAAGTTAGTTTATCTGGCGTTCAATATACTAGATACAGTTAGGCCTGCGTTTCATACATCTGGAATTAGCAAACTAATGTGCTGGGGTTGGGAAAACATATATGTACCCATACTAGAATCTGTCAAAGAAAGCGGTACTCACATATAACAGTCATTCCATCTGTAATCCATACAGTCAAAAGACTGAAAGTATTCCAGTGAGGGAATTTTTTTTATTTAAAAAAGGCCAAGTTAGTTTATCTGGCGTTCAATATACTAGATACAGTTAGGCCTGCGTTTCATACATCTGGAATTAGCAAACTAATGTGCTGGGGTTGGGAAAACATATATGTACCCATACTAGAATCTGTCAAAGAAAGCGGTACTCACATATAACAGTCATTCCATCTGTAATCCATACAGTCAAAAGACTGAAAGTATTCCAGTGAGGGAATTTTTTTTATTTAAAAAAGGCCAAGTTAGTTTATCTGGCGTTCAATATACTAGATACAGTTAGGCCTGCGTTTCATACATCTGGAATTAGCAAACTAATGTGCTGGGGTTGGGAAAACATATATGTACCCATACTAGAATCTGTCAAAGAAAGCGGTACTCACATATAACAGTCATTCCATCTGTAATCCATACAGTCAAAAGACTGAAAGTATTCCAGTGAGGGAATTTTTTTTATTTAAAAAAGGCCAAGTTAGTTTATCTGGCGTTCAATATACTAGATACAGTTAGGCCTGCGTTTCATACATCTGGAATTAGCAAACTAATTTGCTGGGGTTGGGAAAACATATATGTACCCATACTAGAATCTGTCAAAGAAAGCGGTACTCACATATAACAGTCATTCCATCTGTAATCCATACAGTCAAAAGACTGAAAGTATTCCAGTGAGGGAATTTTTTTTATTTAAAAAAGGCCAAGTTAGTTTATCTGGCGTTCAATATACTAGATACAGTTAGGCCTGCGTTTCATACATCTGGAATTAGCAAACTAATTTGCTGGGGTTGGGAAAACATATATGTACCCATACTAGAATCTGTCAAAGAAAGCGGTACTCACATATAACAGTCATTCCATCTGTAATCCATACAGTCAAAAGACTGAAAGTATTCCAGTGAGGGGATTTTGCTTATAAAAAATAATATATTTCATTGTGGTGCGAGTTGAATCGCAACAATGAAGAAAAATACTATTAAGGGACGAGGACGCGGTCGTGGTGGTGTCCGTGGAGCCTCTGTTGCTGGTAGAGGACGTGGCCGTTCGGCCCCAGGCGCACACAGTAGGGAACGAACTCCCTCAACTAGCCGGCAGAATGTACCGCAATATCTCGTGGGGCACAATGCCGCTCTTAAGATGGTAAGGCCTGAGCAGGTACAGGCATTAATCGATTGGGTGGCCGACAGTGCTTCCAGCACGTTCACCACATGGTCTTCCACCCAGTCTTCTGCGGAAAGCGCACAGGTGGCACCTGAAAACCAAGCCCATCAGTCTGTCACATCACCCCCAAGCATATCAGGGAAACGGTCTGAGCCACAAGTTATGCAGCAGTCTCTTCTTCTGTTTGAAGACTCTGCTTCCAGGGTTTCCCAGGGGCGTCCACCTAGCCCTTCCCCAGTGGAGGAAGACATACCATGCACTGACGCACAACCACTTATGTCTCCAGATGAAGAGGACATGGGAATACCACCACAGCAGAGTCACCGACTCTCTGATGATGACGAAACACAGGTGCCCACTGCCGCGTCTTTTTGCAGTGTGCAGACTGAACAGGAGGAGGTCAGGGAGGGAGACTGGGTGGAAGACGATGCAGAGGACGATGAGGTCTTAGACCCCACATGGACTGAAGGTCGTGGCGATGACTTTCACAGTTCAGAGGAAGAGGTAGTGGTGAGACCGAGACAACAGCGAAGCCAAAGAGGGAGCAGGGGGCCAAAGCAGACGAGCCGCCGCCCCCAGAGTTCGCCTGCTACTGGACATCGCCAACAGGGACCCAGCCCCACAAAGGCAGCTTCAAAGAGTTCCCTGGCATGGCACTTCTTTAAACAATGTCCTACCGACAAGACCCGAGTGACTTGCACGCTCTGCCATCAGAGCCTGAGGCGAGGCATTAACGTTCTGAACCTCAGCACAACCTGCATGACCAGGCATCTACATGCAAAGCATGAACTGCAGTGGGGTACACACCTTAAAAACCAGGCACTCGCTGAGGCTCCCCCTGCTCCCTCTACCGCTGCTGCCTCGGCTTCCGCCTCGAGAGGAATGTTGCCACCTGCCGAGCAGCAAACAGAGGATGTGCCACCGACACCACCACCACCGCCACCGTCAACTAGCGTCTCCACTATATCACACAGCAGCGTTCAGCTCTCAATATCTCAAACCTTAGAGAGGAAGCGCAAATTCCCCCCGAGTCACCCTCGAGCCCTTGGCCTGAACGCCAGCATTTCTAAACTGCTGGCCTTTGAAATGCTGTCATTCCGGCTGGTGGACACAGACAGCTTCAAACAGCTGATGGCCATGGCTGTCCCGCAGTATGTGGTTCCCAGCCGCCACTACTTCTCCAAGACAGCCGTGCCTTCCCTGCACATGCAAGTGTCCGATAAAATCAAGTGTGCACTGCGCAACGCCATTTGTGGCAAGGTCCACCTAACCACAGATACGTGGACCAGTAAGCACGGCCAGGGACGCTATATCTCACTAACTGCACACTGGATGAATGTAGTGGCGGCTGGGCCCCCGGCGGACAGTTCCTTGGCGCACGTCCTTCCGCCCCCTAGGATCGCAGGGCATCATTCTCTGCCTCCTGTAGCCTCCTCCTCCTACTCGGCTTCCTCCTCCACTGCTTCCACCAGCTCATCCGGTCAGCCACACACCTTCACCACCAACTTCAGCACAGCCCGGGGTAAACGTCAGCAGGCCATTCTGAAACTCATATGTTTGGGGGACAGGCCCCACACCGCACAGGAGTTGTGGCGGGGTATTGAACAACAGACCGACGAGTGGTTTCTGCCGGTGGGCCTCAAGCCAGGCCTGGTGGTATGCGATAATGGGCGAAATCTCGTGGCAGCTCTGGGACTAGCCGGTTTGACGCACATCCCTTGCCTGGCGCATGTGCTGAACTTGGTGGTGCAGAGGTTCATTCACCACTACCCCAACATGTCAGAGCTGCTGCATAAAGTGCGGGCCGTCTGTGCGCGCTTCCGCCGTTCACATCCTGCCGCTGCTCGCCTGTCTGCGCTACAGCGGAACTTCGGCCTTCCCGCTCACCGCCTCATATGCGATGTGCCCACCCGGTGGAACTCCACCTTGCACATGCTGGAGAGACTGTGCGAGCAGCAGCAGGCCATAGTGGAGTTTCAGCTGCAGCACGCTCGCGTCAGTCGTACTGCCGAACAGCACCACTTCACCACCAATGATTGGGCTTCCATGCGAGACCTGTGTGCCCTGCTGCGCTGTTTCGAGTACTCCACCAACATGGCCAGTGGCGATGACACTGTTATCAGCGTTACAATACCACTTCTATGTCTCCTTGAGAAAACACTTAGGGCAATGATGTTAGAGGAGGTGGCCCAGGTGGAGGAGGATGAGGGCTCGTTTCTAACACTTTCGGGCCAGTCTGTTCGAAGTGGCTCAGAGGGAGGTTTGTTTAAGCAGCAGAGGACAGGTTCACAAGTCGCCAGCCAAGGCACTGTACTGGAGGACGAGGAGGATGAGGAGGAGGAGGTGGAGGGGGACGAGGATGACGCAAGTTCACAGCGGGGTGGCAGCCCAGGCCCATCACTGGTGCGTGGCTGGGGGGATACGGTGGACGATGACGATACGCCTCCCACAGAGGACAGCTTGTCCTTACCCATGGGTAGCCTGGCCCACATGAGCGAATATATGCTCCAATGCCTGCGCAACGACAGCAGAGTTGCCCACGTTTTAACGTGTGCAGACTACTGGGTGGCCACCCTGCTGGATCCCCGGTATAAAGACAATGTGCCCACTTTAATTCCTGAACTGGAGCGCGACCGTAAGATGCGCGAGTACAAGCGCACGCTGATAGAGGCGCTCTTGAGAGCATTCCCACATGTCACAGGGGAACAGGTGGAAGGTGAAGGCAGAGGAGTGGCAAGAGGTCGCCAACGCAGCTGTGTCACGGCCAGCTCATCTGAGGGCAGGGTTAGCATGGCAGAAATGTGGAAAAGTTTTGTCTCCACGCCACAGCTATCTGCACCGACACCTGATACGGAACGTGTTAGCAGGAGGCAGCATTTCACTAACATGGTTGAACAGTATGTCTGCACACCCCTCCACATCCTGACGGATGGTTCGGCCCCATTCAACTACTGGGTTTCGAAATTGTCCACGTGGCCAGAGTTAGCATGTTATGCCTTGGAGGTGCTTTCCTGCCCGGCGGCCAGCGTTTTATCTGAACGCGTATTCAGCACGGCAGGGGGCGTCATTACTGACAAGCGCAGCCGCCTGTCCACAGCCAACGTGGACAAGCTGACCTTCATAAAGATGAACCAGGCATGGATCCCACAGGACCTGTCCCTCCCTTGTGCAGAGTAGTCCTTATTAACTGCCTAAAACATGTCTTGTTGTGCTACGGGCCACTTCTTTATTTGATACAAATTTTATGAAACCCACAGTTGAATGAAACTCTTCTCTGTCTGGGCGCCGGGGCCTAACCAGATGAAAGTGGCCGGTTAAACTAACGGGTGACATGAAGCCATAACCTCTGCCATGCTACCTCTGTCTTCTGTCTGGGTGCTGAGGCCTAAGTCAAATAAAGCGGTCTTCTGCTGTGCTGGGGGATATGAAGCTAATCTCTGACCTCTCTCCTCTGTCTGGGTCCAAAGGCCTAAATCACTGAAAGAGGCCTTCTCCTGTGGTGTGTGATATGATGCCAGAATATGTGCTGTGGGGCCTCTCTCCTCTTCCTGGGTGCAGGGGTCAAATAAACTAAATTGTGGCCTACTCCTGTGGTGGCTGATATGATGCCAGAATATGTGCTGTGGTGCCTCTCTCCTCTTCCTGGGTGCAGGGGTCAAAGTAACTAAATGGTGGCTTCTCCTGTGGTGGCTGATATGATGCCAGAATATGTGCTGTGGGGCCTCTCTCCTCTTCCTGGGTGCAGGGGTCAAAGTAACTCAATGGTGGCTTCTCCTGTGGTGGCTGATATGATGCCAGAATATGTGCTGTGGTGCCTCTCTCCTCTGTCTGGGTCCAAAGGCCTAAATCACTGAAAGAGGCCTTCTCCTGTGGTGTGTGATATGATGCCTGAATATGTGCTGTGGTGCCTCTCTCCTCTTCCTGGGTGCGGGGGTCAAAGTAACTCAATGGTGGCTTCTCCTGTGGTGGCTGATATGATGCCAGAATATGTGCTGTGGGGCCTCTCTCCTCTTCCTGGGTGCAGGGGTCAAAGTAACTCAATGGTGGCTTCTCCTGTGGTGGCTGATATGATGCCAGAATATGTGCTGTGGTGCCTCTCTCCTCTTCCTGGGTGCAGGGGTCAAAGTAACTAAATGGTGGCTTCTCCTGTGGTGGCTGATATGATGCCAGAATATGTGCTGTGGGGCCTCTCTCCTCTTCCTGGGTGCAGGGGTCAAAGTAACTAAATGGTGGCTTCTCCTGTGGTGGCTGATATGATGCCAGAATATGTGCTGTGGGGCCTCTCTCCTCTTCCTGGGTGCAGGGGTCAAAGTAACTCAATGGTGGCTTCTCCTGTGGTGGTTAGTATGATGCCAGAATATGTGCTGTGGGGCCTCTCTCCTCTTCCTGGGTGCAGGGGTCAAAGTAACTCAATCGTGGCTTCTCCTGTGGTGGCTGATATGATGCCAGAATATGTGCTGTGGTGCCTCTCTCCTCTTCCTGGGTGCAGGGGTCAAAGTAACTAAATGGTGGCTTCTCCTGTGGTGGCTGATATGATGCCAGAATATGTGCTGTGGTGCCTCTCTCCTCTTCCTGGGTGCAGGGGTCAAAGTAACTAAATGGTGGCTTCTCCTGTGGTGGCTGATATGATGCCAGAATATGTGCTGTGGTGCCTCTCTCCTCTTCCTGGGTGCGGGGGTCAAAGTAACTCAATGGTGGCTTCTCCTGTGGTGGCTGATATGATGCCAGAATATGTGCTGTGGGGCCTCTCTCCTCTTCCTGGGTGCAGGGGTCAAAGTAACTCAATGGTGGCTTCTCCTGTGCTGATTGATATAAAGCTGATGGTTGTGCCATCTGACATGATTGCCAGGGTCTGATTCAATGGGGGCCTACTCCTGTGGTGGGTGATCTAAATGCCTGATTCTCTGCTGTGAAACCTCTCTCCTCCGTCTGGGTGTAGGGGTCAAAGTCTTTCAAAGTCGCCTTCTCCTGTGCTGATTGATATGAAGCTGATGGTTGTGCCATCTGACATGGTTGCCGGGGTCCCATTAAATTGTGGCCTACTCCTGTGGTGGTTGATATGATGCCTGATTCTCTGATGTGGAACCTCTCTCCTCTGTTTGGGTGAAGGGGTCAAAGTAACTAAATGGTGGCTTCTCCTGTGGTGGCTGATATGATGCCAGAATATGTGCTGTGGGGCCTCTCTCCTCTTCCTGGGTGCAGGGGTCAAAGTAACTCAATGGTGGCTTCTCCTGTGGTGGCTGATATGATGCCAGAATATGTGCTGTGGTGCCTCTCTCCTCTTCCTGGGTGCGGGGGTCAAAGTAACTCAATGGTGGCTTCTCCTGTGGTGGCTGATATGATGCCAGAATATGTGCTGTGGTGCCTCTCTCCTCTTCCTGGGTGCGGGGGTCAAAGTAACTCAATGGTGGCTTCTCCTGTGGTGGCTGATATGATGCCAGAATATGTGCTGTGGGGCCTCTCTCCTCTTCCTGGGTGCAGGGGTCAAAGTAACTAAATGGTGGCTTCTCCTGTGGTGGTTGATATGATGCCTGATTCTCTGCTGTGAAACCTCTCTCCTCCATCTGGGTGTAGGGGTCAAAGTCTTTCAAAGTCGCCTTCTCCTGTGCTGATTGATATAAAGCTGATGGTTGTGCCATCTGACATGGTTGCCAGGGTCTGATTCAATGGGGGCCTACTCCTGTGGTGGGTGATCTAAATGCCTGATTCTCTGCTGTGAAACCTCTCTCCTCCGTCTGGGTGTAGGGGTCAAAGTCTTTCAAAGTCGCCTTCTCCTGTGCTGATTGATATGAAGCTGATGGTTGTGCCATCTGACATGGTTGCCGGGGTCCCATTAAATTGGGGCCTACTCCTGTGGTGGGTGATCTAAATGCCTGATTCTCTGCTTTGAAACCTCTCTCCTCCGTCCGGGTGTAGGGGTCAAAGTCTGTCAAAGTCGCCTTCTCCTGTGCTGATTGATATAAAGCTTATGCTTGTGCCATCTGACATGGTTTCCGGGGTCTGATTCAATGGTGGCCTACTCCTGTGGTGGGTGATCTAAATGCCTGATTCTCTGCTGTGTAACCTCTCTCCTCCGTCTGGGTGTAGGGGTCAAAGTAACTAAATGGTGGCCTACTCCTGTGGTGGGTGATATGATGCCTGGTTCTCTGCTGTGGGACCTCTCTCCTTTGTCTGGGTGCTGTGGTCAAAATAATAGTAAGTGACCTTCTCCATTGGTGGGTGACTTGAAGCCTGATTCTGTGCTATGGGACCTCACTCCAATTAATATTGTTTAATTTTTATTTATTTTATGTTAACTCATCATTTCCCTATCTACATTTGTTTGCAGGGGATTTAGCTACATTTTGCTGCCTTTTGCAGCCCTCTAGCCCTTTCCGGGTGTGTTTTACAGCCTTTTTAGTGCCCAAAAGTTCGGGTCCCCATTGACTTCTATGGGGTTCGGGTTCGGGATGAAGTTCGGGTCGAGTTCGGATCCCGAACCCGAACATTTTTCGAAAGTTCGGCCGAACTCGTCGAACCCGAACATCCAGGTGTTCGCTCAACTCTAGTGACGACCATGTTGCATTTTGTATTACACTACTGCCCTCTGCTGCTCACAAAGCCTGGCCAACATGTGGAAAGTGGAGTTCCAGCACGTGCTCACATCGCACAACATTCGGTGAGCTGGCAATTTCAAGCGCTGCTGCAGCGTTGCCAGACCGGCGGAAGCTGTCGATGACTTGCAGAAATGGGCAAGTACCGCATGTGCTTGAGCGCAATGCTCGAGTCTCCTTCCTGCACGTTTTGCGGCTGCTAAGCAGTCAATAAATCTGCAGGTAAGTACTGCCCTCACTGTAATGCCAGTAGCCATGTTGGCTACTGGCATTACAGTGATTGGCGGACTGGAACACGCGTGTTCGGCTCATTCTAAGTCAGGGAGAGCTGAGGATAGGAATGGACAGAGAGTGTAGGGACTGTAATCGAATATTATAAGTGTACACAAAAGTTTCAGAGACCCAATAGTCCTTGTAAGGACTATTGTGTCTGACAGCAGCAATATATTTTTGTAGAGCAACCTGACCTAAATTGCTCAGTGTTAGGGAAAGCTGTGCATAGCAAGGGACAGACAGTGTAGTGAGTGTAATAGGAAGATTTTTATACAATTTTTTTTTTCAGAGACCCAAAAGTCCTTTTAAGGACTATTGTGTGTGACAGCAGCAATATACATTTTTAGCGCATCCTGCTCTAAATACCGCGTAATAGGCCGCTACGTACTGTTAAATTATCCGCGCCACATCTCCTGTTTAAACTGTGCGCATCCCTAAAATATCAGTGACATCCAGTGCACTTTTTCCGTAGACGGTGTCCCCTGCGGACAGTTAAATTATCCACACCACATCTCCTGTTTAAAGGGAACCTGTCACCGGGATTTTGTGTATAGAGCTGAGGTCATGGGTTGCTAGATTGCCGCTAGCACATCCGCAATACCCAGTCCCCATAGCTCTGTGTGCTTTTATCTCAGGGACAAGACTCATCTCAGGTTAATTTGCATATGTACCAAATCAGTTTTTTTACACAATAAAAGCACACAAAGCTATAGGGACTGGGTATTGCGCATGTGCTAGCGGCCATCTAGCAACCCATGTCCTTTGTTTTATACCCAAAATCCACGTGACAGGCTCTCTTTAAAGTGTGCGCATCCCTAAAATATCAGTGACATCCAATTTTTCAATAGACAGTGTCCTCTTCTGACAGTTACCTGACCAGGCCAACATCGGCTGTGTAACATTTTTCTGACATAAAATTGTATTTTTTAATAGACAGTGTCCGCTTCTGATGGTGACCTTACCAGAACCACATCTGATGTGTAACGTGTGCGCTCCCAAATTTTTTCTGTGACAGAAAATTTTATTTTTTAACAGACGGTGTCCTATTCTGACAGTGACCTGACCAGGCCCACATCTGCTGTGTAACATTTGCGCTTCAAATTTTTATCTGTGACATGAAATTTTATTTTTCAATAGACGGTGTCCTTTTCTGACAGTCGGGAGTGGGTATTTTGCGTGCCCCCCGCTTGCCTTACTTGAATATGGTAGCCGTTTCTCAGGCTCTCTATCCAGAATCGAACGCTGATTCCCTGTCACCTGTGGTCACTATGTTAGGCGCATAAAAGAACATCAAAAGTTGATAGGGCAGACATCCAAATGGATCATCGAAGTGCGATTAGGCAGAAGTTATCTAGAGTCAACAAAGCGGCAGCAGGCCTTCAACCATAATAATTGCGATGGTGAGCTCACCTGCAGGCCCTCAACCATAATTTTTTCAATGGTCAGCTAAGCAGCAGGCATTTTCCCATAAGAGTCTGGTCAACACAATCCTCACCACCGGGGGTCACGTAACTAATTAGCACGGAGGAGTCTCGATGGTTATCGGAATTAACCAGACAAATCGCTCCACCAACTCAGAATGGCCATGCATCACCACCCACAGAATCCGTGTCTGTATCGGGTGAGGTTTGCCATGTTGAGTCAAATTAAGCGTGGCGATCTCCTTGGAGTCATTGCACACCTGACCAGTTAATCTGTCCTTGAGGCTGGTTTTAAAGTCAGTATAAAACTGAGTCTGCTTGTATAGAACCTACCATTAGCCATCTGGCTCCAGGAGAAGTGTATGGTAGGTTCAGCATGCATGTTGGTACTTGCATCCCTGGATCCGATGAAAGCTGTAATGGCACCGGACGGGGTTACAAGCAAAGTGTACTTGGCTTGCATGCTGACCTGCATTCCCTGGATTTTATGTGGCTGTCATGGCCCATGAACAGGTAGGAACAAGAGTTAGGGACCACTCATGAGACAGCCTTGACGCGGTGAGTGGCTTACTATGCTTTGGCCAAAATATAAACCAATGTCTCATCCAGCATGGAGGGCAGAGTGCTGGATGTAGTGTGCGATCACATTTGCATTTTCCGTTTGTATATGTATTTCGCCATAGTGATGTGCACCTGCAGCAGGTTGTGCTGACCCAACCCCTTATTTTTTTCTATGTAGTATATATTGGAGGCGTGGCGATCTCCTTGGAGTCATTGCACACCTGACCAGTTAATCTGTCCTTGAGGCTGGTTTTAAAGTCAGTATAAAACTGAGTCTGCTTGTATAGAACCTACCATTAGCCATCTGGCTCCAGGAGAAGTGTATGGTAGGTTCAGCATGCATGTTGGTACTTGCATCCCTGGATCCGATGAAAGCTGTAATGGCACCGGACGGGGTTACAAGCAAAGTGTACTTGGCTTGCATGCTGACCTGCATTCCCTGGATTTTATGTGGCTGTCATGGCCCATGAACAGGTAGGAACAAGAGTTAGGGACCACTCATGAGACAGCCTTGACGCGGTGAGTGGCTTACTATGCTTTGGCCAAAATATAAACCAATGTCTCATCCAGCATGGAGGGCAGAGTGCTGGATGTAGTGTGCGATCACATTTGCATTTTCCGTTTGTATATGTATTTCGCCATAGTGATGTGCACCTGCAGCAGGTTGTGCTGACCCAACCCCTTATTTTTTTCTTTGTAGTATATATTGGAGGCGTGGCGATCTCCTTGGAGTCATTGCACACCTGACCAGTTAATCTGTCCTTGAGGCTGGTTTTAAAGTCAGTATAAAACTGAGTCTGCTTGTATAGAACCTACCATTAGCCATCTGGCTCCAGGAGAAGTGTATGGTAGGTTCAGCATGCATGTTGGTACTTGCATCCCTGGATCCGATGAAAGCTGTAATGGCACCGGACGGGGTTACAAGCAAAGTGTACTTGGCTTGCATGCTGACCTGCATTCCCTGGATTTTATGTGGCTGTCATGGCCCATGAACAGGTAGGAACAAGAGTTAGGGACCACTCATGAGACAGCCTTGACGCGGTGAGTGGCTTACTATGCTTTGGCCAAAATATAAACCAATGTCTCATCCAGCATGGAGGGCAGAGTGCTGGATGTAGTGTGCGATCACATTTGCATTTTCCGTTTGTATATGTATTTCGCCATAGTGATGTGCACCTGCAGCAGGTTGTGCTGACCCAACCCCTTATTTTTTTCTTTGTAGTATATATTGGAGGCGTGGCGATCTCCTTGGAGTCATTGCACACCTGACCAGTTAATCTGTCCTTGAGGCTGGTTTTAAAGTCAGTATAAAACTGAGTCTGCTTGTATAGAACCTACCATTAGCCATCTGGCTTCAGGAGAAGTGTATGGTAGGTTCAGCATGCATGTTGGTACTTGCATCCCTGGATCCGATGAAAGCTGTAATGGCACCGGACGGGGTTACAAGCAAAGTGTACTTGGCTTGCATGCTGACCTGCATTCCCTGGATTTTATGTGGCTGTCATGGCCCATGAACAGGTAGGAACAAGAGTTAGGGACCACTCATGAGACAGCCTTGACGCGGTGAGTGGCTTACTATGCTTTGGCCAAAATATAAACCAATGTCTCATCCAGCATGGAGGGCAGAGTGCTGGATGTAGTGTGCGATCACATTTGCATTTTCCGTTTGTATATGTATTTCGCCATAGTGATGTGCACCTGCAGCAGGTTGTGCTGACCCAACCCCTTATTTTTTTCTTTGTAGTATATATTGGAGGCGTGGCGATCTCCTTGGAGTCATTGCACACCTGACCAGTTAATCTGTCCTTGAGGCTGGTTTTAAAGTCAGTATAAAACTGAGTCTGCTTGTATAGAACCTACCATTAGCCATCTGGCTCCAGGAGAAGTGTATGGTAGGTTCAGCATGCATGTTGGTACTTGCATCCCTGGATCCGATGAAAGCTGTAATGGCACCGGACGGGGTTACAAGCAAAGTGTACTTGGCTTGCATGCTGACCTGCATTCCCTGGATTTTATGTGGCTGTCATGGCCCATGAACAGGTAGGAACAAGAGTTAGGGACCACTCATGAGACAGCCTTGACGCGGTGAGTGGCTTACTATGCTTTGGCCAAAATATAAACCAATGTCTCATCCAGCATGGAGGGCAGAGTGCTGGATGTAGTGTGCGATCACATTTGCATTTTCCGTTTGTATATGTATTTCGCCATAGTGATGTGCACCTGCAGCAGGTTGTGCTGACCCAACCCCTTATTTTTTTTTCTTTGTAGTATATATTGGAGGCGTGGCGATCTCCTTGGAGTCATTGCACACCTGACCAGTTAATCTGTCCTTGAGGCTGGTTTTAAAGTCAGTATAAAACTGAGTCTGCTTGTATAGAACCTACCATTAGCCATCTGGCTCCAGGAGAAGTATATGGTAGGTTCAGCATGCATGTTGGTACTTGCATCCCTGGATCCGATGAAAGCTGTAATGGCACCGGACGGGGTTACAAGCAAAGTGTACTTGGCTTGCATGCTGACCTGCATTCCCTGGATTTTATGTGGCTGTCATGGCCCATGAACAGGTAGGAACAAGAGTTAGGGACCACTCATGAGACAGCCTTGACGCGGTGAGTGGCTTACTATGCTTTGGCCAAAATATAAACCAATGTCTCATCCAGCATGGAGGGCAGAGTGCTGGATGTAGTGTGCGATCACATTTGCATTTTCCGTTTGTATATGTATTTCGCCATAGTGATGTGCACCTGCAGCAGGTTGTGCTGACCCAACCCCTTATTTTTTTCTTTGTAGTATATATTGGAGGCGTGGCGATCTCCTTGGAGTCATTGCACACCTGACCAGTTAATCTGTCCTTGAGGCTGGTTTTAAAGTCAGTATAAAACTGAGTCTGCTTGTATAGAACCTACCATTAGCCATCTGGCTCCAGGAGAAGTGTATGGTAGGTTCAGCATGCATGTTGGTACTTGCATCCCTGGATCCGATGAAAGCTGTAATGGCACCGGACGGGGTTACAAGCAAAGTGTACTTGGCTTGCATGCTGACCTGCATTCCCTGGATTTTATGTGGCTGTCATGGCCCATGAACAGGTAGGAACAAGAGTTAGGGACCACTCATGAGACAGCCTTGACGCGGTGAGTGGCTTACTATGCTTTGGCCAAAATATAAACCAATGTCTCATCCAGCATGGAGGGCAGAGTGCTGGATGTAGTGTGCGATCACATTTGCATTTTCCGTTTGTATATGTATTTCGCCATAGTGATCTGCACCTGCAGCAGGTTGTGCTGACCCAACCCCTTATTTTTTTTTCTTTGTAGTATATATTGGAGGCGTGGCGATCTCCTTGGAGTCATTGCACACCTGACCAGTTAATCTGTCCTTGAGGCTGGTTTTAAAGTCAGTATAAAACTGAGTCTGCTTGTATAGAACCTACCATTAGCCATCTGGCTCCAGGAGAAGTGTATGGTAGGTTCAGCATGCATGTTGGTACTTGCATCCCTGGATCCGATGAAAGCTGTAATGGCACCGGACGGGGTTACAAGCAAAGTGTACTTGGCTTGCATGCTGACCTGCATTCCCTGGATTTTATGTGGCTGTCATGGCCCATGAACAGGTAGGAACAAGAGTTAGGGACCACTCATGAGACGGCCTTGACGCGGTGAGTGGCTTACTATGCTTTGGCCAAAATATAAACCAATGTCTCATCCAGCATGGAGGGCAGAGTGCTGGATGTAGTGTGCGATCACATTTGCATTTTCCGTTTGTATATGTATTTCGCCATAGTGATGTGCACCTGCAGCAGGTTGTGCTGACCCAACCCCTTATTTTTTTCTTTGTAGTATATATTGGAGGCGTGGCGATCTCCTTGGAGTCATTGCACACCTGACCAGTTAATCTGTCCTTGAGGCTGGTTTTAAAGTCAGTATAAAACTGAGTCTGCTTGTATAGAACCTACCATTAGCCATCTGGCTCCAGGAGAAGTGTATGGTAGGTTCAGCATGCATGTTGGTACTTGCATCCCTGGATCCGATGAAAGCTGTAATGGCACCGGACGGGGTTACAAGCAAAGTGTACTTGGCTTGCATGCTGACCTGCATTCCCTGGATTTTATGTGGCTGTCATGGCCCATGAACAGGTAGGAACAAGAGTTAGGGACCACTCATGAGACAGCCTTGACGCGGTGAGTGGCTTACTATGCTTTGGCCAAAATATAAACCAATGTCTCATCCAGCATGGAGGGCAGAGTGCTGGATGTAGTGTGCGATCACATTTGCATTTTCCGTTTGTATATGTATTTCGCCATAGTTATGTGCACCTGCAGCAGGTTGTGCTGACCCAACCCCTTATTTTTTTCTTTGTAGTATATATTGGAGGCGTGGCGATCTCCTTGGAGTCATTGCACACCTGACCAGTTAATCTGTCCTTGAGGCTGGTTTTAAAGTCAGTATAAAACTGAGTCTGCTTGTATAGAACCTACCATTAGCCATCTGGCTCCAGGAGAAGTGTATGGTAGGTTCAGCATGCATGTTGGTACTTGCATCCCTGGATCCGATGAAAGCTGTAATGGCACCGGACGGGGTTACAAGCAAAGTGTACTTGGCTTGCATGCTGACCTGCATTCCCTGGATTTTATGTGGCTGTCATGGCCCATGAACAGGTAGGAACAAGAGTTAGGGACCACTCATGAGACAGCCTTGACGCGGTGAGTGGCTTACTATGCTTTGGCCAAAATATAAACCAATGTCTCATCCAGCATGGAGGGCAGAGTGCTGGATGTAGTGTGCGATCACATTTGCATTTTCCGTTTGTATATGTATTTCGCCATAGTGATGTGCACCTGCAGCAGGTTGTGCTGACCCAACCCCTTATTATTTTCCCATAAGAGTCTGGTCAACACAATCCTCACCACCGGGGGTCACGTAACTAATTAGCACGGAGGAGTCTCGATGGTTATCGGAATTAACCAGACAAATCGCTCCACCAACTCAGAATGGCCATGCATCACCACCCACAGAATCCGTGTCTGTATCGGGTGAGGTTTGCCATGTTGAGTCAAATTAAGCAGCAGGCTCCACTCCTGATGGTGCCCTTCCATCAATCAGTTTGTTTCAGCTTTGCAACCATACTGCCCCCGGAACCTAAAGACTTTGGTTTCCCAGAAGCTGCTTGGCGGGTCATGGGAATAACGCAGCCAGATCGCCTGTCGGATCGTCTTCAAACCTCCGACCTTCGTTGTTGATTAATGAAAACATTCTTGGCAAATGCCTTCACTGTGGTTCGTCTTGCGCCGTTCCACGAATTTCACCTCTAGCAGCGCAATACGGATGCCACCAGCCGTCCCTCTTAATCATGGCCCCAGTTCCAAAAATCAACAAAACTTTTGGCTGAACTTTCACTTTATATACAAGTAAATATACAGGAAAGAATGTTTCCTAACAACTTTTCCTCTAAAATAGATTTCATCTTCGGTTTTGTGCGCATTATTGTCAGTCTGTAAAAGGACTAATCGGACAACATCGTTCCCAGCAGTTACCTGGAAGTCCAAGATGCATCCAGACATCCTCCCCATGCTGTTCCAAAACAATTTTGGTGGTGTTTCCATCAATTTCTGACATTTTCCTATGAACCAGGCACCCTCCCCTCTTCAGAGCAAGGGGTGCCTGGTTTAATGCTCGGGTTCTCCCATTGACTTCCATTATACTCAGGTGCTTGGTCGAGCACCAGAACATCCCGATGTGTTTGGCCTGAGCCCCCGAGCACCCGAGCACTACGGTGCTCGATCAACACTAGTATAGACATTTGTACGCTGCTCTGGGACACAGAAGTGTATGTGCTAGCTGATGGTGCTTGCGAAGGTCCAGGTGCATTGCGGGAGGCATCCGAGCCTGCGTCTTGGACAGGGGATTGGCAAGCATGCAATACAGGGGAAGAGGAGGCAGTGGTGTGACCCACAGACACTGGTTGTGGACCCAGGCATTCGGACCACCTATTAGGGTGCTTTGATACCATGTGGCAGATCATGCTGGTGGTGAGGTTGCGAGTGAGTACTCATGCCCCTGCTCATTTTGGTACGGCACAGGTTGCAAATGACGATTCTTTTAACGTCCGCACTTTCCTCAAAAAAGCGCCAGATGGATGAACACCTACCCTTTGGCAAGGGAGATTGCCTCAAGGGGTGCTCCGGGGATCAGTTGCGGGCCTGTTTGGTGTGGTCCGCTTTCTCTCTTTTGCCACCCTACTGCCTCTTTTAGCCTGTTGCGGTGCTGCAGATCCCTCCCCCTCTGTACTGCTGTCCTCACTCGGCTTACCACCTTCCCAGGTTGGGTCAGTGACTTTATCGTCCAGCACCTACTCTTCCACTTCCTCACTTTAGTCATCCTCCTGACTTGTTGACCTAACAACCACCTCAGTTATTGACAACTGTGTCTCATCCTCATCATGAACCTCTTGAGACACTAATTGCGGTTGACTTATTGGCAACTGTGTCTCATCATCATCATCCACCTCTTGAAACACTAATTGCCGTCCCCCACCATCATCTTCTTGTGACTGTAGATACACCAGAGTTTGGGAATCAGGGCACAAGATCTCCTTATGTCCCTCTTCAAGCGGGCTTGGTGAAAGGCCCAGATTTAGGAATGGCGATGAAAACAGCTCCTCGGAATATCCGCGTGTGGGATCACTTGTTTGCCAAGACTCTCCATGGTGGGTGGGAGGAGTATCAGGGTGAAGATTCTGTTGACCAGACTCTTGGCTACTGAGACTGAACTTTGTGGAAGACAGGGTGGTGCTTAACCGACTGGAAGCATTATCTGCTGCAATCCAACCAACCACCTGGTCGCACTGGTCTGACTTCAAGAGTGGTGTCCTCTGCCGCCCTACAAACTGGGACATAAAGCTAGGTATTGTGGATGAGTGTGTTTCTTGTGCTCTGGTAGCAGACACAGTTTCACCGCGCCAAGGGCCATGGCCTCTGCATACACCATCAGCAGCACGGCCACTTCCCCGTCCCTTACTGCTTGCCTTGCGCATATTAAATTGTTTATATGCTTGCAAGCATGTCACACATACAGTAGCACAGGTTTTGTAAGTGTATGTGCAAATAAAGTACACAGAACGTATGTGCACACGTTAAACAGGAGATGTAGCACAGATAATTTCGCTGTCCGCATCGTCTACGGAAAAGGTACACTGGATGTCGCAGATATTTTTAGGATGTGCAAACGTTATACAGGAGATTGGGTTGCTCTTCCTAGCCAGGTTGGTTATTTCATTGTTATGTACTTTATATGCCTTTAATGCTGCTTGTGGGTTCACCAGTGCCTTAACTGTACTGCATACTATTTATGCTCCAGGGTCTCCTCAGTTTCCCAGATTGGCAACCCTTACCTGGGATGAGGTAGAGCCTCTACTGAGGTGACCCATTTGGGAGTTCCTTGATTTATTATTTATTTTTTGATCAGATTTTTCTGATATTTCTAGTGTGCTTGTTACGTTTTCCGGTGTACCACACGGGCAGTGGCAACTTGTTACAATCATGCACTGATATATATACCGGCTATGGGGGAATTTTCATCCACACTTGTCTGTATTTCCCTATCTTGTATTTAATGTATTGTACTTTTTGCATATATGTTTAATAAAAATTTTATATGAACATCACCGCTGGCGTGCTGTGCATCTATAGGAGTTTGTGAATTTGTGGCCGTGCGGTGCACATTTTGGCTGGGGACAGCCGTTGTTGGTGTGTTATACAGGAGATGTAGCACAGGTAATGTCACTGCAACCGGCGGTGAAAAAATGAAACTGAATGTCACTAATATTTAGGATGCACAAACGTTATACAGGAGATGTAGCTCAGGTAATGTCGCTGCTGTCACCTGCGGCTAATAAAAAATTACAGAGAATATCACTGATATTTATGATGTGCAAACTTTATACAGGAGATGTAGCGCAGGTAATGTCACTGCTGCCACCGGCGGCTAATAAAAAATTACAGGGAATGTCACAGCTATTTGGGATGCGCAAACGTTACACAGGAGATGTAGGGCAGGTAATGTCGCTGTCACCAGAGGTGAAAAAATTTAACTGAATGTTACTAATATTTAGGATGCGTAAAGGTTATACAGGAGATGTAGCGCAGGTAATGTCTCTGCTGTCACCAGCGGCTAATAAAAAATTACAGGGAATGTCACAGCTATTTGGGATGCGCAAACATTATACAGGAGATGTAGCACACGTAATGTAACTGTCCACAGCGGACATCATCTACGGAAAAATACACTGGATGTCACAGATATTTTTAGTATGTGCACACGTTAAACAGGAGATGTAGTGCAGATAATGTCGCTGTCCGCAGCGTCTACGGAAAAGGTACACTGGATGTCGCAGATATTTTTAGGATGTGCAAACGTTATACAAGAGATGTAGTGCAGGTAATGTCACTGCCACCGGCAGTGAAAAAATTAAACTGAATGTCACTAATATTTAGGATGCGCAAACGTTATACAGGAGATGTAGCTCAGGTAATGTCGCTGCTGTCACCTGCGGCTAATAAAAAATTACAGAGAATATCACTGATATTTATGATGTGCAAACTTTATACAGGAGATGTAGCGCAGGTAATGTCACTGCTGCCACCGGCGGCTAATAAAAAATTACAGGGAATGTCACAGCTATTTGGGATGCGCAAACGTTACACAGGAGATGTAGCGCAGGTAATGTCGCTGTCACCAGATGTGAAAAAATGTAACTGAATGTTACTAATATTTAGGATGCGTAAACGCTATGGGAGATGTAGCACAGGTAATGTCGCTGCTGTCACTAGCTGCTAATAAAAAATTTAAGGAAATATCACAGATTTTTATGTTGCACAAACGTTATATAGGAGATGTACCGCAGGTAATATCGCTGCTGTCCCCAGCTGCTAATAAAGAATTACAGGGAATGTCACAGCTGTTTGGGATGTGCAAACATTATACAGGAGATGTAGCGCACGTAATGTAACTGTCCACAGTGGACACCGTCTACGGAAAAATACACTGGATGTCACAGATATTTTTAGTATGCACACACATTAAACAGGAGATGTAGCACAGATAATGTCGCTGTCCGCAGCGTCTACGGAAAAGGTACATTGGATGTCGCAGATATTTTTAGGATGCGCAAACGTTATACAGGAGATGTAGCGCAGGTAATGTCACTGTCCACAGCGGACACCGTCTGCAGAAAAATACACAGAATGTCAAAGACATTTTTAGGCTGTGCACACGTTAGCCAGGAGATGTAGAGCAGATAATGTCGCTGTCCGCAGCGTCTACGGAAAAGGTACATTGGATGTCGCAGATATTTTTAGGATGCGCAAACGTTATACAGGAGATGTAGCGCAGGTAATGTCACTGTCCACAGCGGACACCGTCTGCAGAAAAATACACAGAATGTCAAAGACATTTTTAGGCTGTGCACACGTTAGCCAGGAGATGTAGAGCAGATAATGTCGCTGTCTGCAGCGGCCAAACAATTGAAAGCTATTTAGCGCAGGTTGGGCTAAAAAGATAGATTGCTGCCAGATACAACAATAGTCCTTAAAAGGACTATTGGGTCTCTAACAATTGCACGCAATTTAGTGCAGGTTGCGCTAATAATATACAGTATATTGCTGCCAGACACAACAATAGTTCTTAAAAGGACTTTTGGGTCTCTAAAAACAACCCTGCCTAACAGAAAATTTTATTAAATTCCCTACACTATCTGTCCCTTCTACAGCACAGCTCTCCCTGACTAAGGCTGGCGGAGCCACGTGTCATCGGGTGCTTTATAGCACCCAATGACGTTTTACGGCCAGCCAATCACTGTAATGCCAGTAACCAACATGGCTACGGCATTACAGTGAGTGACAGTATTTACCTGCACATTTATTGGATGCGTAGCAGCCAACAAACGTGTGGGGAGGAGACTCGAGCATCGCAATCGAGCACACGTGGTATTCGGCCGAACACCGCAATGTGCCAATCATCCCAATGCTTGAGCCGAACTAGTGTTCGGCCGAGCATGCTTGATCTAAACTAATCATTAGCCAAGGCTTTTTATGTATATAAAATTGTATCACATAGATGTACTGTATATTCAGCTGTCAGATCACCATCTGAAGACAAAATTTGGAGTAAATGAGAATTGCATTTTGATTTATGTACAATGGGACGATGATGTTGGGTAGTTGTAGAGTAGTGACTTAGTAGAGCATGTTTTAATTATGTCCTATTGTCGTATATTTTTGAATGGTTATATTTATCTATGTCAGTGAAGATAGAATTATGTTCATAAAAATTCATAATATTCTTGAAAAGTGCTATTAGAGAAAAACATGCTTGCTATATGCTGCATCATATAAGTCATATAAGTCATCACCTACCCTAATGAAAATATCTGAGGAGAAACCATTGTAAGGAAAAAAGCTGATCTGAAAACAGCAAATTAAAAAGCAATGACATACCATGATTGGAATACAATTTATCCTCATTAGCTTTGCTTCTTTGATGGAAGACAGATCCATGCTGCCTGTTATTTACATAGAAAGTCATTATAGACCTCCCAATCCTCTGCTTTCAGAGCTGTGTAATGAAGGTGAAATGCTGACTAGTTATTTACTAGTGGAGAATGCCAGTTACACATCTGACTACTCAACCGTTATTGGGCCATTCAAACAACTTCTGTGACTATTGCCTATAAATCTCTTGTTCTGTCATGTTTAACTAAAACCCAATACCCATTCAACACTAGATCCATCAATGCTCAGCTGCAAACAATGACAAAGTACTTGTCTTTTGTCATCAGCATAAAGCAAATAATTTGTCAAAGGAACTAGAATATAGAAGAATTTGTTTAGATGAGCACTGATTCAAGCATTGTAGTCTCATTCTATGGAAGAGTATACAGTAAGATTCAAATATGGATGCTATTAGCTTTAAACTATATATAATACTATATAAATGTAAACAAAGAAAGTCATTGGGACTCATTTGTGAGAAAAATCATTGATAGTTATACTAGGATAAGATACTTTATGTACAAATACTTCTGCCAGGTATTTAAGTATTATCTTTAAAGTGAGGGATAGGATCCTAGTGATACTTCTTGCAAGAAATATGGCAATGACTTGTGTAAATTACACTTTAATAACAACAAATCATGCAGTGGCACAACTGATGAAGATCCAATTAATTACATTTTATTGTTTGGCATTGAGCCTCATCCTGCTCATATTGGGCAATCATGGTGATAATATTCTGCCAGTGTGAATTGGCCCCAAATGGATATCCTCATCTCCACTAGAGATGAGTGAAGTTCTTAAAATGTCAATTCGCCTGCTTTGCTGAATCTTACAAAAAAAATTGCTTAGTGATGAATTACTTCGTCACCAAGTGCATTTTTTTGTAAGTAGCTAGTGCAATGACAGGGAACGGCGATTACGTCGCCCTCAGTCATTGAAGCCCTATGATGCCGCGTTCATCGCTGATTAAAATTAAGGCCTTTCAGAGGTTAATCAAGTTAAAAAATAAAATAAAAAAACAAACTCACCTTATCCATTTGCTCGCTGAGAGGCCATCGCGGTCATCTTAATTGAAGGCACCACACAAAATCTCTTGCGGTGACATGATGACATCATCATGCCGGCTGGGCCTGGTGACATCTGAGATCATCTGAGATAATTATTAGAGCAATTTAGTGGTTGCTCATAAAAAAATAAAAAATAAATAAATTGTACTTACCCCATTCATTTGAGCGTGAAGAGGCTGCCACGGCCATCTTCCTTGAAGATCCAGCGTGACATCTCGTCAAGTCGGCCAGTATGTCATACGTCACTGCAGACTAGATTTCATGCGGGATCTTCAATCAAGATGGCTGCGGCGGCCTCTTGGCGCTCAAATGGATGAGGTAAGTATGATTTGTTTTTGCATTTTTATCGCCATTTCAGGAGAAATAGTTTTTTTTTACCATGAAGCACGAGGAAATGTGACATCTTGGCAACTCATATTTTTCCTAAAATTCGTACATAGGTCCACTACATTAACTTAGATTCGCTGAACACTAATCTCCACCTTTATGGCATACCCATCCTGGAACTCGTTCCTGTCTCAAAATGAGGTTGGATCTTGTGACCACTGTAACTGGAGAGGTGGCCGCTTATGCACAGATTTTTCCATTCATTCCAAAAACAGCGAAGAAATCACACTCAACTTTTTTCTCAACCCTGTAGAAGCGAAAAGAGGAGGTACACATGTGTGGTCACCTCTACATTCACAGCAGCTGTGACATAAGGATCCCCGTTCTCCAAATTGGTGGGTCCTGCACCTATTGGCCTAGTGTAGTTCATTATGCATCAATGTTATTTAACCGCCTCAGAACCGCCGTACGCAGGATTGCGTCCTGGCGGCGGCCCTGCTATTCTGGGTGGACGCATATACGCGTCCTCTCGCGAGACGCAAGATTTCCTGTGAACGCGCGCACACAGGCGCGCGCGTTCACAGGATCGGAAGGTAAGCGAGTCGATCTCCAGCCTGGCAGCAGCGATCGTTCGCTGGCAGGCTGGAGATGCAATTTTTTTAACCCCTAACAGGTATATTAGACGCTGTTTTGATAACAGCGTCTAATATACCTGCTACCTGGTCCTCTGGTGGTCCCCTTTGCTTGGATCGACCACCAGAGGACACAGGCAGCTCAGTAAGTAGCACCAAACACCACTACACTACACCCCCCCTGTCACTTATTAACCCCTTATTAACCCCTGATCACCCCATATAGACTCCCTGATCACCCCCCTGTCATTGATCACCCCCCTGTCATTGATCAGCCCCTTGTAAGGCTTCATTCAGACGTCCGTATGTTTTTTACGGATCCACTGATACATGGATCGGATCCGCAAAACACATACGGACGTCTGAATGGAGCCTTACAGGGGGGTGATCAATGACGGGGGTGATCACCCCATATAGACTCCCTGATCACCCCCCTGTCATTGATCACCCCCCTGTAAGGCTCCATTCAGACGTCCGTATGTTTTTTACGGATCCATGGATACATGGATCGGATCTGCAAAACACATACGGACATCTGAATGGAGCCTTACAGGGGGGTGATCAATGACAGGGGGGTGATCACCCCATATAGACTCCCTGATCACCCCCTGTCATTGATCACCCCCCTGTCATTGATCACCCCCCTGTAAGGCTCCATTCAGATGTCCGTCTGTTTTTTACGGATCCACGGATACATGGATCGGATCCGCAAAACACATACGGACATCTGAATGGAGCCTTACAGGGGGGTGATCAATGACAGGGAGGTGATCACCCCATATAGACTCCCTGATCACCCCCCTGTCAGTGATCACCCTCCTGTCATTGATCACCCCCCTGTAAGGCTCCATTCAGACGTCCGTATGTTTTTTACGGATCCACGGATACATGGATCGGATCCGCAAAACACATACGGACATCTGAATGGAGCCTTACAGGGGGGTGATCAATTACAGGGGGGTGATAACCCCATATACACTCCCTGATCACCCCCCTGTCATTGATCACCCCCCCTGTAAGTCTCCATTCAGACTTTTTTGTGGCCCAAGTTAGCGGAAATTTATATATATTTTTTTTTTCTTACAAAGTCTCATATTCCACTAACTTGTGTCAAAAAATAAACTCTCACATGAACTGACCATACCCCTCACGGAATCCAAATGCGTATTTATACATTTATATTCCAGACTTCTTCTCACGCTTTAGGGCCCCTAAAATGCCAGGGCAGTATAAATACCCCACATGTGACCCCATTTCGGAAAGTAGACACCCCAAGGTATTCGCTGAGGGGAATATTGAGTCCATGAAAGATTGAAATTTTTGTCCCAAGTTAGCGGAAAGGGAGACTTTGTGAGAAAAAATAAATAAAATCAATTTCCGCTAACTTGTGGCAAAAAAAAAAAATTCTATGAACTCACCATGCCCCTCATTGAATACCTTGGGGTGTCTTCTTTCCAAAATGGGGTCACATGTGGGGTAGTCATACTGCCGTGGCATTTTAGGGGCCCTAAAGCGTGAGAAGAAGTCTGGGATCCAAATGTCTAAAAATGCCCTCCTAAAAGGAATGTGGGCCCCTTTGCGCATCTAGTCTGCAAAAAAGTGTCACACATCTGGTATCGCCGTACTCAGGAGAAGTTGGGGAATGTGTTTTGGGGTGTCATTTTACATATACCTATGCTGGGTGAGATAAATATCTCGGTCAAATGCCAACTTTGTATAAAAAAATTGGAAAAGGTGTCTTTTGCCGAGATATTTATCTCACCCAGCATGGGTATATGTACAATGACAACCCAAAACACATTCCCCAACTTCTCCTGAGTACGGCAATACCACATGTGTGACACTTTTTTGCAGCCTAGGTGGGCCCACATTCCAAAGAGCACCTTTAGGATTTCACCGGCCATTTTTTTACACATTTTGATTTCAAATTACTTACCACACATTAGGGCCCCTAGAATGCCAGGGCAGTATAACTACCCCACAAGTGACCCCATTTTGGAAAGAAGACACCCCAAGGTATTCCGTGAGGGGCATGGCGAGTTCCTAGAATTTTTTATTTTTTGTTACAAGTTAGCGGAAAATGATGATTTTTTATTTTATTTTTTTCTTACAAAGTCTCATATTCCACTAACTTGTGACAAAAAATAAAAACTTCCATGAACTCACTATGCCCATCACGAAATACCTTGGGGTGTCTTCTTTCCAAAATGGGGTCACTTGTGGGGTAGTTATACTGCCCTGGCATTTTAGGGGCCCAAATGCGTGCAAAGTAGTTTGAAATCAAAATCTGTAAAAAATGGCTGGTGAAATCCGAAAGGTGCTCTTTGGAATGTGGGCCCCTTTGCCCACCTAGGCTGCAAAAAAGTGTCACACATCTGGTATTGCCGTACTCAGGAGAAGTTGGGGAATGTGTTTTGGTGTGTCATTTTACATATACCCATGCTGGGTGAGAGAAATATCTTGGCAAAAGACAACTTTTCCCATTTTTTTATACAAAGTTGGCAATTGACCAAGATATTTATCTCACCCAGCATGGGTATATGCAAAATGACACCCCAAAACACATTGCCCAACTTCTCCTGAGTACGGCAATACCAGATGTGTGACACTTTTTTGCAGCCTAGGTGGGCAAAGGGGCCCACATTCCAAAGAGCACCTTTCGGATTTCACCAGCCATTTTTTACAGATTTTGATTTCAAACTACTTTGCACGCATTTGGGCCCCTAAAATGCCAGGGCAGTATAACTACCCCACAAGTGACCCCATTTTTGAAAGAAGATACCCCCAGGTATTTCGTGATGGGCATAGTGAGTTCATGGAAGTTTTTATTTTTTGTCACAAGTTAGTGGAATAAGAGACTTTGTAAGAAAAAAAAAAATCATCATTTTCCGCTAACTTGTGACAAAAAATAAAAAGTTCTATGAACTCACTATGCCCATCAGCGAATACCTTAGGGTGTCTACTTTCCGAAATGGGGTCATTTGTGGGGTGTTTGTACTGTCTGGGCATTGTAGAACCTCAGGAAACATGACAGGTGCTCAGAAAGTCAGAGCTGCTTCAAAAAGCGGAAATTCATATTTTTGTACTATAGTTTGTAAACGCTATAACTTTTACCCAAACCATTTTTTTTTTTTTACCCAAACATTTTTTTTTTATCAAAGACATGTAGAACAATAAATTTAGAGAAAAATTTATATATGGATGTCGTTTTTTTTTGCAAAATTTTACAACCGAAAGTGAAAAATGTCATTTTTTTGCAAAAAACTCGTTAAATTTTGATTAATAACAAAAAAAGTAAAAATGTCAGCAGCAATGAAATACCACCAAATTAAAGCTCTATTAGTGAGAAGAAAAAGAGGTAAAATTCATTTGGGTGGTAAGTTGCATGACCGAGCAATAAACGGTGAAAGTAGTGTAGTGCAGAAGTGTAAAAAGTGGTCTGGTCATTAAGGGTGTTTAAGCTAGGGGGGCTGAAGTGGTTAACGGGAACCTGTCACTTTGAACATCAGGTTTGAGCTGCAGGCAACATGTTACAAAGTAGGAGTCACTCAGAAGATAGATATATAAATTTATGGGAAAAAATTCTGTAAAACTTGTATTTTATACAGGGAGTGCAGAATTATTAGGCAAGTTGTATTTTTGAGGATTAATTTTATTATTGAACAACAACCATGTTCTCAATGAACCCAAAAAACTCATTAATATCAAAGCTGAATATTTTTGGAAGTAGTTTTTAGTTTGTTTTTAGTTTTAGCTATTTTAGGGGGATATCTGTGTGTGCAGGTGACTATTACTGTGCATAATTATTAGGCAACTTAACAAAAAACAAATATATACCCATTTCAATTATTTATTTTTACCAATGAAACCAATATAACATCTCAACATTCACAAATATACATTTCTGACATTCAAAAACAAATCAGTGACCAATATAGCCACCTTTCTTTGCAAGGACACTCAAAAGCCTGCCATCCATGGATTCTGTCAGTGTTTTGATCTGTTCACCATCAACATTGCGTGCAGCAGCAACCACAGCCTCCCAGACACTGTTCAGAGAGGTGTACTGTTTTCCCTCCTTGTAAATCTCACATTTGATGATGGACCACAGGTTCTCAATGGGGTTCAGATCAGGTGAACAAGGAGGCCATGTCATTAGATTTTCTTCTTTTATACCCTTTCTTGCCAGCCACGCTGTGGAGTACTTGGACGCGTGTGATGGAGCATTGTCCTGCATGAAAATCATGTTTTTCTTGAAGGATGCAGACTTCTTCCTGTACCACTGCTTGAAGAAGGTGTCTTCCAGAAACTGGCAGTAGGACTGGGAGTTGAGCTTGACTCCATCCTCAACCCGAAAAGGCCCCACAAGCTCATCTTTGATGATACCAGCCCAAACCAGTACTCCACCTTGCTGGCGTCTGAGTCGGACTGGAGCTCTCTGCCCTTTACCAATCCAGCCACGGGCCCATCCATCTGGCCCATCAAGACTCACTCTCATTTCATCAGTCCATAAAACCTTAGAAAAATCAGTCTTGAGATATTTCTTGGCCCAGTCTTGACGTTTCAGCTTGTGTGTCTTGTTCAGTGGTGGTCGTCTTTCAGCCTTTCTTACCTTGGCCATGTCTCTGAGTATTGCACACCTTGTGCTTTTGGGCACTCCAGTGATGTTGCAGCTCTGAAATATGGCCAAACTGGTGGCAAGTGGCATCTTGGCAGCTGCACGCTTGACTTTTCTCAGTTCATGGGCAGTTATTTAGCGCCTTGGTTTTTCCACACGCTTCTTGCGACCCTGTTGACTATTTTGAATGAAACGCTTGATTGTTCGATGATCACGCTTCAGAAGCTTTGCAATTTTAAGAGTGCTGCATCCCTCTGCAAGATATCTCACTATTTTTGACTTTTCTGAGCCTGTCAAGTCCTTCTTTTGACCCATTTTGCCAAAGGAAAGGAAGTTGCCTAATAATTATGCACACCTAATATAGGGTGTTGATGTCATTAGACCACACCCCTTCTCATTACAGAGATGCACATCACCTAATATGCTTAATTGGTAGTAGGCTTTCGAGCCTATACAGCTTGGAGTAAGACAACATGCATAAAGAGGATGATGTGGTCAAAATACTCATTTGCCTAATAATTCTGCACGCAGTGTAAATTTAAATTCCAAGTCATTTTGGGATTTAAAGTGAAGGAGGCGGTCCTTTCAGTCATTGAGAGCTAGCTCTATATGCACAGTCATAGAGGGAAGTCAATCACTGGTAGGACCACTTGCTTGACTTCAAAGCTTAGGATGAACAGGAATTTAAATGAATAAATTTGTTTTACTGAATCTTTTCCCATAAATAGGAGCTCAGCTCCTTCTGCTCTATAACATGCTGTCTGTAGCTTACATTAGATTTTCATGGTGATAGGTTCCCTTTAACTGCATTTAATCACATTTTACTCTGCAAGGGCTGTACTTGAACATACTTGCAAATTTACCAGTTGCAAGGTAATCGTGCAGCTGTGGGAGCGGGTTGCCCACAGTCAGTTACGGGCTCCCCAAAGAGAAGGCAGAGATGTTTTTACCGTCTCTGCCTTCTCCATTACTGTATACACAATACTTAATAAGAGCTGTGTATACAGATCAGGAAGCAGCAATGCTACTTCCTGCTCCGCTCCTAGCAGTCATGTAATTGCTGGAGGCCGGGTATCAGCACAAGCTGCTGTGTCTTAGCAAACCAAGATCAGTTCTGCAGTGAGGTTCAAAGGCTACGTAAAGTATCTGGGGCTGTATTCCACCTGTAACTGGGGCTTTATCAGAGTTTGTCAGTAACTTTAAGGGTCCATTCACACATCCATAAGTGCTCTGCGGATCCGCAAATTGCAGATCCGCAAAACACGGACACTGGCAATGTGCATTCCACAATTTGCGGACCACACATCGCCGGCACTACAATAGAAAATGCCTAATCTTGTCTGCAATTGCTGACAAGGATAGGACATGTTCTATTTTTTGGGGTAAATAGAAGCACGGATGCGGAAGTGCGGATCCGCAAGTGCGGATCCGCAAATGCGGATGCGGATCCGCAAATACGGATGCGGACAGCACATTCCGGCCCCATTGAAAATTAATGGTTCTGCACCCTTTCCGCAAAATTGCGAAACGGATGCGGACCCATTTTGCGGACGTGTGAATGGACCCTAAATGTCCCCCAAAAATCTTGTATAACCTTATGAGGGGCAAAAACTGTAAAATAAATAAGCAAAATAAAAACAAAATAAAAACTAAATCATAATAATAAAAATTCCACCACACACCAATGACAGCTTCTAGCCCTAAGTTATATATTCCCCTACTTAAAAACTGACCATTAGAGAAAGCACTTTGTGCTATTAAAAATAAATAAATAAAAATGTGAAAAACAGGCTTTTTTTTTTTCACATTTTCCCATGTATATAAAATAAAATCAAGAAAAATTCTAAAATTTAAATGACATAAAAACATACATAGCCCAATAGAAAAAAAAAAAGTTTTGTTTTTCAAAGACATATGTACTGAAACAATTGGAAATATGTCTGTTCGGGAATGGGGGGGGGGGTTATAAATGGCTAAGTCTTTAACTGGATAAAGCACTGAATGGAAGCTTTATTTTGAAGACCTATGAGTTTATTATTTTGACACCATAGTTTATGGTGGCACTGAATAGTATAGTTACAGTATTTGTTTCCTGTGTGTCAGTATTCCATATGGGTCGGAAACCAACTGAAGGAACTCTACAAGTCATCATCCAACATGACACTGGCCATGGTCCAATTAGTTTAATACTCTTTAATCCTCTGCAGAAGGTATCATACAATTATTTGAGTCAGTGGCATAACCAGAAATGACTGAGCCCCACAGTAAATTTTTGAATGCACCCCCTACTCCCGTGCAACCCCCACTCCTGTGGCTAATCAAGATAGCTATCTGAGACCAGGCCCCGCAGCTTCTCCATCTGTTTCCTAAATGTATATATAAGGTGACATTACAGAGATCTCTCCCATCATCTATTTATCCCCAGGACTGTGACAAGGGGACATCCTCTGCGTCTGGAGGAAAGAAGGGTCGTACACAAACATAGAAAAGGATTCTTTACGGTAAGAGCAGTGAGACTATGGAACTCTCTGCCTGAGGAGGTGGTGATGGTGAGTACAATAAAGGAATTCAAGAGGGGCCTGGATGTATTTCTGGAGCGTAATATTACAGGCTATAGCTACTAGAGAGGGGTCGTTGATCCAGGGAGTTATTCTGATTGCCTGATTGGAGTCGGGAAGGACATTTTTTCCCCCTTAAGTGGGGAAAATTGGCTTCTACCTCACAGAGGTTGTTTTGCCTTCCTCTGGATCAACTTGCAGAATAACAGGCCGAACTGAATGGACAAATGTCTTTTTTCGGCCTTATGTACTATGTTATGTTACTATATACTGTATGTCATTTCACTGTATATACTGTTGCTGTATATAATGTCATTGTATAATGCTGTTGAGTGGGCCCTGACAATAAAATATTTTAGTCCTCCTACTGGGTGGGCTCCAAAGCAGCCTTTTCTCCTGCTACCCCTATAGCTACACCCCTGATTTGAGTATATTATGCAAATCATTGTATGATACCTTCTGCAGAGGATTAATACTTTGCATTATGATGTGCGCATTTAAACACTGTACTGAATAATTCAATTTTTCTTGTTTTGCCTCACATTTATTTTTCCACCTGGTGGAGTAACTCTGGATCTTATACATTTAAGTAAACATGTCTTGTTTTTTGTTTAGTTGACCATTTTATTTCTAACGCAAATATGCTTGAAAAGTAAAGCATTTCTACTACTAATCCACACAGAGGTCATTTTTTCAGTTGCATATTTTCTGTTAAGTCGCAGTGCAGTTTTGAAATGAACTCTTGAAAAACTTGATCTCAAGGCCAAATTTTTCTCCTAGGCATCAAGCCTCCCGTCCGGGCTAATCTCTAAGTCATTGACATGAATGTGTTTGGTAAAGCATTTTCTACATTGTAGAGTTTGTCAAGTGAAAGATCTCTTAAAAACTCTGCCACTTATCTGTACACACATATTATCTACAATGTGATATTTTTCCAGCTTTTTAGGGCAAAAAATGATTAGCATTTAATGTCCCTAGTCACAGCTACATACAGTGGAAAATACTGTCTCATCTCAATATTATCTTGTAATTTGATTTGTTTAGTTATATGTAGTGACTTCAATAGAAAACTGTCATTTAAAGGACAGTTACAAGGTTAACATGACAGTATTCAGTGTTTTTGTGTTATAATATATGATCTCATGAGCATTCTTAACATTTGTAAGAACCTCAAGACACATTTTTCTTATATTTAGAAATGTTATGGTTGACCTTGTTTATGATTCTTTTGTTCCTTCTCCCTTATTTTAACCGTTTTCACTATTCTTATGATTTTGTAGAAAACTATGCATTTGACTGTTATCCTTCTTTTTTTTTTTATGCTCTATGTCCAAGGTTATAGAAGGACTTATTAGACTAATTGTCAAAGTAGATGGAAACTTTTTATGTTATTTGTTATGGTTATGCAGCAAATGGTTTTAGTGATACAATGTATACAATGTATACATATTCCAGGGGTGGCTGCACATTTTACTAAGTTAGGGGTGATGGAATAAAACCCATTGTAGTGAGCATTAGGACAAATTATGGTGACACACATACAGCATTCATGTTCTTTAATTAACCATGGTCCACATTTATTAATCAGTAAACATAAGTGATTAGCGGCAGGGGCAATATTCAAATTCGCTATATTTTGCGAATATTTGGTAGAATATTCATCATATATTCACGAATTCGCAAATTAGAGATTATCTTCTTGATCGCGAAAAATTGCCAATGTAATATTCGTGCAATACTCGCAAAATACAGGCGTGGGTCACTATAGCTAAATTTTTCAAGCTGCTAGAAGTTTCCTGAGACTGGAGAAAATAGTTGGCACGGCAGAACATTACAATAGCTATATATGCAGATAGAGTCAAGTGCTCCAATATATTTGCAATTGCAAAATCGGCACTAATGATGCGAATATTTTGGCGCAATACGTGCAACTTCACATTTTAACAGGTCTGACTACTTATTAGTGATTGGTGCACTAAGTTTTGTTGTGAACTTGTGACATCACAGCACTATGTCTGTAGTATGTATGTATGAACAGCAGAACCTATCAGCTACACTATATCACTATCTAACCTACACTAACCTATCTGTGTGTGTGTGTGTGTGTGTATATATATATATATATATATATATATATATATAAGCTAACTAACTATCTAATGACACAGGAAAGCAGAGAGCACAGCAATAACACTGCTGTCTCTCTCAGATCTGCAAAATACTGCATACAAGGGCTGCTGGGGAGGTTCTTATATAGTAAGGGGTAGGCAACTTTCCTATTGGTTGCTAGGGATGTTGCTAAGCTCAGACAAAGACATTGCAGCCTTCTCATTGGCCCACAAGCAAGAAGGGAGGTTACTGATGGAAAAAAAAAAAATAGAATATTCGGAATTACGAATATATATCACTATATTCTAAATATTTGCAAATTCTTAAAGTGCCGATATTCATGATTAATATTGGGTGCGAATATTCATGCTCAACACTAGTAAACCTCAGTCTTTGATGCAAATTGAGCCCCCAAAAAGTAACTTCACAAAAAAAATCACTTTATGTGGCATGCTTGGCAGAATCGGAAAAATTGGACATAGGTTACCAAGAAGGTGCAGCCCAAGCTTAATTCTAAAAATAATAAAGTGCAAGTTATTTCATGTCCTCCGTTTTACCATTTCTCTTTGCGGAGAGCATCTAGTTGGCATAAGTAGTTGTATAGGCCATACAATGCTCCTCTGGTATACAAATAAACTCTCTTTCAAAGCAAGAAAAGAAAACAATAACTCTGTTGGTATGTAGCTGTCCTATAAATCAATGTTTAGCCTTTTAAACAGATCTTGCAACATAGTTTAGGATTATAGCTAAGCCAGTACCTCATCTACATCTACTGTTTCATGGTAATTACTCCTCATCAGTCCAGAGCAGAGAGAACTGGCTTAACTGAGTGAGAGGCCACTGTCACAATCCAGGGGGTACTATTTCTCATTGTGGAGAGCACCTAGCATAGGAGTCTTATAGGCCATTTAATGCTCCTTTTTTAGAATGAGAGCTTGTTTGCGTCTCCTGACTTTAAGACAGTGTAAGATCTAGCCATGTAATTTAGAGTCATATGCCTTTTAATATATTTGGTACGCATCCCTATTGTTAATAAATCTGCCCCAAAGGTTTCTTTTTTCCAAAATTATCATATTTTTTTTACCCAACTTAAATTTACACTGATTTGTAAAATGGTTCCCAGTATGCAGCCTATTAGAATTCATTTGGCAAAATGATTTGAGACTATGCCATGTCTGACACTCGCCACTGGTAGGGTTAAAGGGGTTGTGCAGTGGGTAAATAGATTGGCAGGGGTTCAACTCCCAACACCATTTGAAAAGATAGCTTCCTTTACCATTCACTTGAATGTGAATAGGACAAACGGTTGTAATTTCACTGCACCACCTCTACAAGATAGACAATGCACAAGTTATTTTGAAGAGAAAGTAGTGCTCGCACAATCTCAGCTACCACATCAAACAGCTAATCGACGGGGGATGAGAACGTTAACCAGACCTCTTCCGATCTGATATTGATGACCTATTATCCGCAACCACTGCACAACCCCTTTAAGACAATTTACTTCTCCCATTGTATTTTACCATTAGAAATGTTGGTCTTGTGACTGTTCTGGATGGAATGTAATTACTTATTAAGAAATGTAGATAATAAGCCCATCTCTCACTCTTTAGGTCAGGTTCTGAAGTAAACGGTGAGATATCTGTGCAGTGCTATATTGGTACTATATAAGTAACATTTATAAAAAAAAAAAATGTATTACTTGAAATGTAGCAATATTGACATCTATGAATGAGAAATCAAGAAAAAGGAAATAACAAAAATAAATATGTTAACAGTGAATAAAAGCTGAGCCTGGTAAATAAGAGATACCATCCATTCTCACCTTTCATAAGTCTACTATAAGTTATCACCGAGGAGAGCTGGGCTATCATGCTCTTGACCTGCAACCCACAGGAATGTTATTATTAGGCTATGAATTTTACACATGCAATGTCCAAGTTATTATACTAGTAAATCATACGCTTTCTCATTTTGAATACTATAAATCTGAAGGAATGGCCGAGAACTGGCAAATTTTATAATAACGTATGTCAAAAAATGTCACTATTGCTATTAGTGCTCTAACTTGCAAATATAATTGACATAACAAGGACAATTTTATATGAGAATGGTCTACAATACCTCATCCCTAAAGAACTTAAAGAGGTTTTCTCATAAAGACAAGCCCAGTCCATAAGCCCTCAAAACCATATGGAATAGAGCCCACTACTTAAAGTGGGTTTCTCATTAATAATGTAAAAAATGAAAATCAGACATCACATAGTATATGACAATCTATTTCTAACAAAGATAGAACCAGCCCTGTACCTCACAGATGTATCTAGAGATTTCCACCTTTATTGCTCTGCTAGATTTTCTTCAAGCTAGCAGCTTTGAGATTGTGTCTGCTCAGGGTGTGTGTCATTCTCCAGGGCATATGTCTTTTCTACTGCAGCTCCTTCCATATCATAGCTTAGGGAGTGTGTCCTTTTTGCTGCAGCTCTCTCCCTGTAACTGCCAAAATCTCTAAAAGAAGATGGAACGCAGCATTTGCACCCCCCTCAGTGAGGTGGACAGAGAAATAAAAAAAATAAAAAAAATTGCAGGTGGCGCTATACAGATACATTTTATTGAATAACTCAGAGGTTATACTAAATGTTTAAAGAGGACCTTTCATGGGTCCAGACGAAATAAGTAGGGGGTTGTGTAGGGCATAGTGCAGGCATGTAAGATCTAGTGTTGGTTGAGCACCAAAGTGCTCGGGTTCTTGAGTAGAACACCTCAGGATGCACCTGAGCACAATGGAAGTCAATGGGACAACCCAAGCATTTAACCAGGCACCCCCTGCTCTGAAGAGGGGAGGGTCTCTGGTTCATAGTAAGGCCTCATGCGCACGGCCGTTGTTTTGGTCCGCATCCAAGCCGCCATTTTGGCGGCTCTGATGCGGACCCATTCACTTCAATGGGGCCACAAAAGATGAGGACAGCACTCCGTGTGCGGTCCGCATCCATTGCTCAGTTCCGTGGCCCCGCAAAAAAAATATAACATCTCCTATTCTTGTCCGCGCTTTGCGGACAAGAATAGGCATTTATATTAAAGGCTGTCCGTGCAGTTCCGCAAATTGCGGAACGCGCTTGGACGCCATCTGTGTTTTGCAGATCCGCGATTTGCGTACCTCCAAACACACCACGGTCGTGTGCATGAGGCCTAAAAGGTCAGAAATTGATGGAAACACCACTGAAATGGTTCGGGAACAGCATGGGGAGGATGTCTGGATGCATCTTGGACTCCCAGGTCGATGCAGGGAACGATGTTGTTCGAGTAGTACACCACTTTTACAGTCTGACAATAATAAGCACAAAACCGAAGATAAAATCGATTTTAGAGGAAAAATTGTTAGGAAACATTCTTTCCTGTATATTTACTTGTATATAAAGTGCAAGTACTGCCAAGAATTACAAGGAAGAGGCACTCCGACACAACCTGTATATCACTTAAAGGAGAGCCTCATTCACATGGTGGTACAATTGTTCAGGTAGTGGGACTCCTACACTCATAAAGCCTATGCACTAAGGGAAAGGGCTGCCAAAAATTACAAGGAACCGGCACTCCAATACACCCTTTATTACACATAAAGGAGGGCATTATACACACCCTTGAAAAATTATGATCGTTAGCTTGCTGGTGACCCTCAAAAACATTAGGATCAAGGGCCTGCTGGTGACCCTCTAAAACATTAGGGACAAGGGTCTGTTGCCGAGCTGACCATCTAAAAAATGTGGGCGAGGGCGTGCCGCCGAGCTGACCATCTAAAAATGTTGTGGGAGAAGGCCTGCTGCTGAGCTGACCATCTAAAAAAATGTTGTGGGCGAGGCACTGCTGCTGAGCTGACCATCTAAAGCATTATAGGCGAGGGCCTCCTGCCGAGCTGACCATCTAAAAAATTTTGTGGGAGAAGGCCTGCTGCTGAGCTGACCATCTAAAAAAATGTTGTGGGCGAGGCACTGCTGCTGAGCTGACCATCTAAAGCATTATAGGCGAGGGCCTCCTGCCGAGCTGACCATCTAAAACATTTTGTGGTGAGGGCCTGCTGGCGAGCTGACCATCTAAAACATTATGGGCGAAGGCCTACTGCCGAGCTGACCATCTAAAAATTTTTGAGGGCGAGTGCCTGCTGCCAAGCTGACTATCTAAAAAATTTTGGGGACGAGGGCCTGCTGCCAAGCTGACCATCTGAAAATTTAGGGGTGAGGGTCTGCTGCTGAGCTAACCCTCTAAAACATTATGGTTGAGGGCCTGCCGGTGACCCTCAAAGACATTATGGGTGAGGGCCCGCTGCTGAGCTGACCCCCTAAAACATTAGGAGCGAGGACAGCCTGATAAACATGTTGATATGATGAAGAAGGAGGATGAGAAAAGGGAGATTGAACCATATACCCTTTTTAGTGGTGGAAGGGGTGCATGGGAATACAGTGTATTCAATGCACCATAAAAGCCACATTTAGAGTGCCTTTATGTTCAGCCGCTTTCCTCTGGTGAAGTAGAGAAGTAAGGGGCAATCCAGGCCTTGTTTATTTTTATAAGAGTCAACTGGTCAGCATTTTCAGCTGACAGGAGGATACACGTATCAGTTATTATACCCCCAGCATCACTAAATACCTGCATTGACAAAACGCTGGCGGCGGGGCAGGCCAGCACCTCCAAGGTGTAGAGCGCCAGTTCATGCCACGTGTCCAGCTTGGACACCCAATAGTTGTAAGGCACACAGGGATCACTGAGGACACTGACACGGTCTGCTACATACTCCTTCATCATCTTCCAAAATGTTTCCCTCCTTGTGACACGAGGCCGCGCATCAGGTTGAGGGTGCTGGCGGGGTGTCATAAAACTGTCCCAGGCCTTGGAGAGTGTTGCCCTGCCTCTGATGGAACTGCTGTGTGTTCCCCTCATATCCCCTCCTCGTTTGGCCAAGGAACTACGTACTCTGCAGTCAGCGTTGTCAGTTGGAAATTTTTGGATCAATTTTTCCACAAGGACCTTCTGGTATTGCACCATTTTGCCCGTCCTCTCCACCCCAGGAATGAGAGATGAGAAATTCTCTTTGTAACGGGGGTCGAGAAGGGTGAACAATCAGTAATCAGTGTTGGCCAAAATGCGTACAAAGCGATGGTCACGGTAAAGGCAGCCTAAGGCCTCATAGATCATATGAGTGTATCACTGTACAGCAGCGGCGGCATGAAGCGCACGGCATCATAGCAACCAATGACGCCGTGCGCTCCTGCTGTCAGCAGGAATCCTGGCCGGGTTACCATGGACCGCTCTCGGCCGTGTGCATGAGGCCTTACATAAAGTCAGCCATGTGTGACAGAGTCCCAACAGACAAGACTTCGCTGTTCTCATCAGGAGGATGACTCTTAATCTCCTCATCCTCTTCCTCCTCTTCTACCCGTCCACGCAGAACAGATGGAATAAAACTTTCATGGGTACTACCCTCTGTAGAGGAGGCAACCGTCTCTGCTCCTCCTCCTTCTCATCATCATCCAATTCGCGCTGAGAAGACGAACTGAGGGTGGTCTGGCTATCACCCTGTGTACTATCTTGCCCCATTTTCACCTCTTCCACATGCAAAGAGTCCACCTTAATTGTGAGCAGCGAGCGTTTGAGTAGGCACAGAAGTGGGATGGTTACGCTGATAATAGCTTTATCGCCGCTTACCATCTGTGTTGATTCCTCAAAGTTGAGTGAAACCTCACAGAGGTCAGACATCAATGCCCACTCGTCGCTTGTGAAGAGCAGAAGCTTACTGGAAAGGCGACGACCATGTTTCAGCTGGTATTCCACTACTGCCCTCTGCTGCTCACAAAGCCTGGCCAACGTATGGAACGTGGAGCTACAGGGCGTGCTCACCTCGCACAACAGTCTGTGAGCTGGCAATTGCAAGCGCTGCTGCAGCATTGCGAGAACAGTGGAAGCTGTCGATGACTTTCAGAAATGGGCACACACGCGGCCCACCTTTACCAGTAGCTCAGGCAAATTTTGGTAGGTTTTGAGAAACCGCTGAACCACTAGGTTGAACACGTGGGTTAAAGTGTTGATCGAGCACCGTAGTGCTTGGGGGCTCGGGCCGAACACATCGGGATGTTCGGGTGCTCGACCAAGCACCCGAGTATAATGGAAGACAATGGAAGAACCCGAGCATTAAACCAGATACCCCCTGCTCTGAAGAGGGGAGGGTGCCTGGTTCATAGAAAAATTTCAGAAATTTATGGAAGCACCACCGAAATGGTTCTGTAACAGAATGGGGAGGATGGCTGGATGCATCTTGGACTCACAGGTCACTGCTGGGAATGATGTCCAAATTGTACGCCACTTTTACAGACTAACATTAATATACACAAAACCGAATAAAAAAATCGATTTTAGAGGAAATATTGATAAAAAACATTATTTCCTGTATATTTACTTTACAACTTTAAAATTACAAGGAAGAGGCACATAAAGAAGGGGCTCTGACCCTGTAAAAGATTTTAGGTACCGGCCTGCTGGTGATCTGACCCTGTAAAACATTATATGCAAGGGCCTGCAGGTGAGCTGACCTTGCAAAAGATTTGAGGTGCGGGCCTGCAGGTGAGCTGACCTTCTAAAAAATTTAATGCGAGGGCCTTCAGGTGAGCTGACCCTGTAAAAGATTTGAGGTGCGGGCCTGCTAGTGAGCTGACACAGTAAAATATTTGAGGTGCGGGCCTGCTGGTGAGCTGACCCTCTAAAAAATTATATGCGAAGGCCTGCAGCTGAGCTGACCCTCTAAAAAATTACATGCGAGGGACTGCAGCTGAGCTGACCCGGTAAAACATTATATGCAAAGGGAATATATGTGAGGGCATTATACAGTTGCAAGAAAAAGTATGTGAACCCTTTGGAATGATATGGATTTCTGCACAAATTGGTCATAAAATGTGATCTGATCTTCATCTAAGTCACAACAATAGACAATCACAGTCTGCTTAAACTAATAACACACAAATAATTAAATGTTACCATGTTTTTATTGAACACACCATGTAAACATTCACAGTGCAGGTGGAAAAAGTATGTGAACCTTTGGATTTAACTGGTTGAACCTCCTTTGGCAGCAATAACTTCAACCAAACGTTTCCTGCAGTTGCAGATCAGATGTGCACAACGGTCAGGAGTAATTCTTGACCATTCCACTTTACAGAACTGTTTCAGTTCAGCAATATTCTTGGGATGTCTGGTGTGAATCGCTTTCTTGAGGTCATGCCACAGCATCTCAATCGGGTTGAGGTCAGGACTCTGACTGGCCCACTCCAGGAAGGCGTATTTTCTTCTGTTTAATCACTCCCCGTCACACTAACGCCGAGAGGTGTCAGGACGGCGGCGCTCTCAGGTCTCAGCGACGCCTATTGGCGTCATCTCGTGAGACCCGAGATTTCGCGTGAACGGGCGCGAGCAGCTCTGAAGTTAAACTACAGCCTGCCAGCGCTGATCATTCGCTGGCAGGCTGTAGATGTTAAAAAAATGGCATCAGAAAGGTATATTAGACTCTGTTTTGTTAACAGCGTCTGATATACCTGCTACCTGCTCCTCTGGTGGTCCCCTTTGCTTGGATCCACCACCAGAGGACACAGGCAGCTCTGTAAGTAGCACCAAACACCACACTACACTACACCCCCGTCACTTATTAACCCCTTATTAACCCCTGATCACCCCATATAGACTCCCTGATCACCCCCCTGTCATCCATCACCCCCCTGTAAGGCTCCATTCAGACGTCCGTATGTGTTTTGCGGATCCACGGACACCGGCAATGTGCTTTCCGCATTTTGCGGATCCGCACATTGCCAGAACTATATAGAAAATGCCTTTTCTTGTCCGCAATTGCGGACAAGAATAGGACATTTTCTATATTTTTGCGGACCCGGAAGTCCAGATCCGCAATTCCGGATCCGAGCGGGACAAAGTCTGTCCCCATAGAAATGAATGGGTCCGCAATTCCAAAATTGCGGACGTGTGAATGGGGCCTAAGGGTCCCTTATCACCGCCAGTTAGTTAGCTACTTGTTTGGTAGTTAGCGCCCACCGCACCGCAGTCACTGATTAGTCGCTGATTAGCGTCATCACTGTCACTAATCAGCACTTGTACTATATAGTATCTGTAAGTGATCAAGACTGTTCGCAATCAGATCTATATCAGTACATTAGGGTCACCTTAGGCTCTACAAAAAAACGCAGTGTCAGTGTTCGCCCAATCAGGCCTGATCTTGTGCGCACACTTGCGTTCAGTCCGCCCCACCGCAGTGACAGAATTTTTTTTTTCTGATCACTGCAAAAACACTGTAAAATTGCTGTGGCGCTATAAAGATCACTTTTGAGCTTTTTGGATCTTTATTAGCGATCGCAGCTTTACTTCGCAAGCACTCCTATGTCCTTTCCCCTCTTTTTTTTTTTGCACATTTTTGGGCAGAGATTTTTTCATCCACATTGATCGATGCAAATGAAGAAATCTGTGCCGTTAATTTTTTCATTCAGCCCAGAGGAACCGTTTGTCACCTTTCGTCACGTTAAACAGGAGGTATAGCGCAAGTAATGTCGCTGTCACCACCGCCTAATAAAAAATTACACTGAATGAATGTCACTGATATTTAGGATGCGCACACGTTAAACAGGAGGTATAGCGCAAGTAATGTCGCTGTCACCAACGCCTAATAAAATATTACACTGAATGAATGTCACTGATATTTAGGATTCGCACACGTTAATCAGGAGATATAGTGCAGAGAATGTCGCTGTCATCAGTGGCTAATTAAAAATTACACTGAATTAATGTCACATTAATGTCATATTTCGGATGGGCAAACGTTATACAGGAGATGTTGCTTAGGTAATGTCGCTGCCACCAGCAGCAAAAAAATTTGACTAAATGTCACAGATATTTGAGATACGAAAACGTTATGCAGGAGATGTAGCGCAGGTAATGTAACTGTCCGCAGCGGACACCGTCTACAGAAAAAGTACACTGGATGTCACAGATATTTTTAGGCTGCGCACACGTTACACAGGAGATGTAGCGCAGATAATGTCGCTGTCTGCAGCGGCCAAACAATTTCCAGCTATTTAGCGCAGGTTGCGCTAAAAATATATATTGCTGCCAGATACAACTATAGTCCTTAACCTCCCTGGCGGTATGATTATGTCAGGAATTTTGTACCAAAAGTGGTACAATTTTTTGCATGAAATTTGGTGTTATTTATTGTAGGCTTGCAATTCTTAGTAATTACTTAAACCTGACCAAACAAGACTTTAGTAGACATCCCAAATGTGATAAAGGTTTCAAACAGAAAATCATGAATTATAATCTAATAAATAATATAATTTTATTTAATAATGTAATACAAATAATGAAATTTGTCAAACACAGAAAATTCAATAAACATTCTGAGTGTGATAAATTTTGAAACATGGGACTGCACAAAGTCCGATGTCACAATCAGGACAATGGAACCTGGTTTCTTTTCGGACTTTCTTTCCATTGGCATCTCTCTTTGAGCAGCAAACCACGCACATCCTGGTAGGTGCTGCCTTTTTTGCGGTTGGCGGGATGTAGTCCATAAAGTGATGACCAGTCAGGCGTTCTGGGTTGACAACGTCAACAGCACAATGTCCAGGTCTGTTCACAGCTACTGATGGCGTTTGGTGGTTGACAAAAATCAGCTCAACCACCTTCCATATAAACTCAGAATGAACAAGTGGCTTGTCACTTTTTGCTCTGTGCAGGATTTATGCATTCCAAAGGCATTGTTTCAGAAGATGCCTGAAGATCTTCTTATAATATTTTTTTTGCTGTTTGAGCATAGCCGGATAAAGTTTCATTGCCTGATCGGCTCTGTCGACACCTCCCATGGTATTATTATAGTCTATCACGACTTGCGGCTTCAGCACATCTTTCCCACTTTTTGTGTGGACCATGGCAGTAGAGGTATTGTGCACAGTACTCATGAGACACACGTTCTTCTTCTCTCGCCATCGCATTGCCATCATCTTACATTTTTGGCAGGCAACCATTTCTCCGGTTTTGAGTTTTTTCTTGGCAAACATAGATGGCATGTCATGTCGGTTAGACCGAATGGTACCATATGCATCAGTCTTGTTTTGTAGCAAAACCTCATACAGTCCCGGAGATGTATAGAAATTGTCCGTGGTCACACAATATCCCAGGTTCAGCAATGGCTCCAGCAGTGTAAGGACAGATGATGTGGCCATCCCATAGCAGCTGTACCTGGGGTTGAACTTCGTGCCTTTACCGGTGTAAATGACCGAATTCCAGATGTACCCAGTGGATGACTCGCAGAGCATGTAGGATTTGATGCCAAAAAGCTCTCTTTTGGATGCAATGTACTGTATCCAGCTTAGGTGTCCCTTGTAGGCCATCAAACTTTTATCTACGCTGACGTCCCTTTATGGCACGTAGGTCCGCTGGAAATTGGTCACAATAATTTGCCATACCTCCCAGATTTTTTTTTGTTTGGGCTCAGGATGCGTGGCCTCATCAAATTCTTCATTGTTCGTGAAGTGGAAATACTTCATGATGAGGGAAAACCGGTATTCTGACATCACGGTGCCAAAAAATGGAGTGGCCAGTAACTTATTGGTGGTCCAGTACCATTTCTGGAGCAGTTTCCCCATCACCCCATGAAGAATGAGAAGTCCCACAAACTGCCACATGTCCTCTTTGGTCACCGCTTCCCACTTTCTGCTTCTGGAAAACGTGGCATGCAGCGTAGCGGATTGCTGCTCTTGGTGGCGATTTTTCTCCGTGACAATTTTTTCAATTACCTCCTCAGTGAGGAATAATTGCAGGTATGCCAGAGGGTTGTCACGCTCAACATCTACCTTCATCCCAGGTGATCCAGTGAACAGGAATCTTGGGGGCGCTACCTGGTCCGTATCGCAGTCAACAGGGCACCAAGTGCGCACATGGCTGAGGTCAGGTGCAGGATCATCACCGTTGTCACTTGCCAGATCAGTGTCAGACGACAAATCTCCCCACAACTCACTATCGCTCAGTTCTGCGAGCACCTCCGTGTCACTGTCGCTGTCACTCAACTGGTCCAAAAGCGCTTTTGTAGTAAAGTTGCGCTTGTTTGATGCCATGTTATAAATATTTTATGGGCACAAATGACAGTAAAATAGCAGCCAAGGGGCACTGTACAGTCATCAAATGTCAGATCTGAGGTTATACAGTGTAATCCTCTCAGATTACAATGTATAACCTCTTTTATGTGTGTGTGTGTGTGTGTGTGTCACTTTTTATGTTTATACTTATTTGAATTTCCCACCCAGTTCCGCTCCCATGCGCAGCTGCTGCTTGCAGGGAACGGAACCAAGAAGTCAAATGCCGCCCGGCGCCCTCAGCGGAGGACATCGCCGGATCGCCGGCCGGACTCTGCAATGTTACCCGAGCGTAACTCGGGGTTACCGCTCCTGGCAGTGAAAAATAACCTCAAGTCACGCTCAGGAATACCGCCAGGGAGGTTAAAAGGACTTTTGGGTCTCTAACAAGTTTTAGCAATTTAGCGCTAAAAATATATATTGCTGCCACACACAATAGTCCTTAAAAGGACTTTTGGGTCTATAACACCCCTACACTATCTCTCCCTTCTGCTCTCCAGCTCTCCCTGACTAATACTGAGCCGAACACGTGTCATCGGGTGCTATATAGCACCCGATGACACATTCCGGCCAGCCAATCACTGTAATGCCAGTAACAGCGAGCAAACATGCGGGGAGGAGACTCGAGCATCGCGCTCGAGCACACGCTGTATTCAGCCGAACACCGCGATACTCGAGCCGAACTAGTGTTCGGCCGAGCATGTTCGCCCAGCACTAGTAAGATCACTCACTAGCTTATCTGTCTGGAGCTCCGTTCCCCCGCTGCGCCCCCTTTTTACTTTTCTCTCCTGGTATGGAAATGAATAGCATCGGTACAGGGAGGAGGAGATTCCAGGGTTTCTCAATGGGCGTCTCCTTCCCCCTGGCTGCAGCGCTGTTCAAAGACTGCGGAGAGTGTCACAGCCAGGGAGAAAGTTAGCTTTTTTTTCTCTCTGGCTGTGATGCTCTCCACTGTGATTGGACCATGCCACAGCCAGGGAGAAGTTACTAATAGTACAAAATATATTTGGTTACAACCATGTGGAGTTATAATAGATTGCAGAATACAAATCTACAAAGAGAATTCCCCGTCCCCATTCCTAAATAGATTTGCCAGGTTCAAAGGAAAGCTAGGTTACCACTATGTGGAACTGTAATAGACTGCAGAATACTAAATCTAGTAAGAAAAATCCACCTCCTCACTCCTAAAGAGTGCCATAGCTAAGAAGATTTGCTGTTCAGGGTCCTTGAAAAGCTGGATTACAATCATGTGGAGCTATAATAGAATGCAAAATGCTAAATCTACCAAGATAAATTTACTTCTCCGCTCCTAAACAGTGCCATAGCTAGGTAGATTTGTCTTCCAGGATCCTGTGAAAGTTGGGTTACCAATTGTGGAGCTGTCATTAATCTCCCTCCTCACTCAAATGCATACAAATATAACCCAGACAATGGTTTGTAGAGACAGTCAATGAGAAAAAAATGCCTGGTCTTTTTCCCCATCTGTCAGACATCTATCAGATCTTCCTCTGTAGTGATAGTCATTATTACTTAAGTGTATAAGGTTGTGTTCACATCACACGTTTGTTCTACTTTTCACATATTCGCATGATGTATACATAAAATGTCTGATTTAGGCGGATGCCATACAGTCACATCTGAGGAAGATGCTAGAAAAATGGACTATTGTCAGGTGCTGCGGGAGATGAATTGTCTGGATGTGTGGTCTTTTAAATAGGTACAGAACTACAACTCACAACATGTCCAGATTGTTATTATGGGTCATCAGTGGACATGGAGAGCTATATAAGAGGAAAGAACTACACCAACCAACATGGCCACTGTCATTATGAGGCATCAGTAAACATTAAGGGGAGAGGGGTATAAAAGGAGAGAACTACAGTTCTATGACCAGACTGTTATTATGGAGCACCAGTGAACATTACATGGAGAGGGATATAATTGAAGAGATGGCTGCATTTTCTTGAGCTACAACTCTATTTAGCCATAGTGCTACTGCAACATAAAAGTCCCCTAATGAACCAAAATGATGTACTAGGGGACACTATCTGTCAGGAAGGGACCTGTATCTCAGGGACAGCCACCGATAAGTGTGGCCACCCCTTTTGGGGCAATTACTCTGCTTTTAGGCAGGACTAATAGAACATTCGGGAAAGAGACCCTATATCCTGATGCTTAAAAGTGGACTAGTCTTTAAAGGTTATACCACTACAGGAACCAAGCTAATGGACTTGCCATTCAACTTTGGGGTGTAAAGGAAAACAAACACAATATATACTGAAGTCCTACACTCCCTCTTATCCTGGTCAACGTACTGTAAGTGACCGACCTAAACACCTGTGTTTGCATGAACCTTTTTTGTCTTACAGGTATCCTTCTATATGAAATGAGCATCTCCCATTTGATCCTTTTTGTTTATATATTAGTTGGATATTTTTTAAGTAAATAGATTATAGATAGTGTGGCGATGTGAACTGTAAAATGCATGGGAAAGTCCCGGAAGGGGGGTATATCTCCAGGGCCGTCTTTAATATTGATTGGACCCTGGGCAAAAATTTACTTGGGCCCCCTGGATCCCGCCTTCCCACACCTTAGGCAATCACGCCCTCCACCACAACACACACAAAAAAATCCACACATCTGGTAGAGTACAGTGAATGACTGTAGATACTTCCAGTTCTGAAGACTCCAGCGGCTCAGGATCAGTGCTCTGGGCAGCTGGGCTCAGGCTGGAAGTGGGCACCGCTCTGCAGGAAGGAGACCGGGGCTCGGCTCACCCTAGTGTTACAGTGCATCCCAGCACCCCACAGTATGCAGTATAGCACCCTATAGTATACAGCAACCCACAGTATGCAGTATAGCACCCTATAGTATACAGCAACCCACAGTATGCAGTATAGCACCCTATAGTATACAGCAACCCACAGTATGCAGTATAGCACCCTATAGTATACAGCACCACACAGTATGCAGTTTAGCACCCCACACTATACAGTACCCCACAGTATATAGTAGAGCAGTATAGCACCCCACACTATACAGTACCCCACAGTATATAGTAGAGCAGTATAGCAGCCCACAGTATACAGCACCTCACAGTATACAACACCTCACTGTATACAGCCCCCCAAACTATACACGATACAGCCCCCCACACTATACAGTACAGCAGTATAGCACTCCACACTATACCGCACCCACAGTATACAGACCCCCACAGTATACAGTACAGCAGTATAGCCCCCCACACAGTATACAGGCCCCCCACACAGTATACAGGCCCCCCACACAGTATACAGGCCCCCCACACAGTATACAGGCCCCCCACACAGTATACAGGCCCCCCACACAGTATACAGCCCCCCCCCCCACAGTATACAGCCCACCACACAGTATACAGCCCACACAGTATACAGGCCCCCACACAGTATACAGCCCACCACACAGTATAAGGCCCCCCCACAGTATACAGGCCCCCCCACAGTATACAGCCCACCACACAGTATAGAGCCCACCACACAGTATACAGGGCCCCACACAATATACAACCCACCACACAGTATACAGCCCACCACACAGTATACAGGCCCCCACACAGTATACAGGCCCCCACACAGTATACAGGCCCCCACACAATATACAGCCCACCACTATACAGTATATTAACATAACAGCCCCTGTCACCTTTTTCTGATGTAATGTTCACACAAAAAAGCTCCATAGCAACACTCCTGGTAGGACCTGTGATGACCTCATAGCCATGTGACCAGTAATTGCTAGGTTACTGGTCACATGGTGATGATGTCATTAAGGTCCTGAAGTGATCACACACAACTTTAACACAGTACGATCATGATGCCTGGACTCAGTGCAGGCAGGCATGGCAGCACCCCCTGTGTAGCTGACAGCTTGACACCCGGGGCAGTGGCTAACAGGGCTCAAGAGGCAGCTGCCTTGGGCCCCCCAGGAGCAACTGGGCCCGGGGCAGCTGCCCCCCCTTTTGCCCCTTGGTAAAGACGGCCCTGTATATCTCTCCCAGGTTCCTCAACTGGCTGAGGTGGGTGAAATACAGAATGATGCTGGCTTCACTAAATATAGTTGGTGGAGCTATTTAATTTATTTATTAAGGGCTGGATTTTACTTGGATTGGGATGGTAGGTTTTGGCAGTGGGACCTCTCAATCCACCCCCTCAGTCCGGGGCAGGTTTTTCCCTAGCAGGAAGGTGATCGCAGGTGAGGCCTGCTGTAATCAGGCCAGCATAAAGCACCTCCCAGGGTGTCAGTCTGGGGAGGGAGAAGTGTCTGTGAACCTGGAGCAGAGGCTCTGTGTGTGGTCTCAGTCAGGAGGACTGAGGGGCCACAAGGCTATGCGAAGCCTGATCTCTTCCCTGTGTGGACTGACGCTTGATGAGCAGAACCCAATAAGGCTTGGAGCCTGAGACCCTGACACTAAGCGGTACTTAGAGGTGAGTCAGGGAAACCTATATGTTTAGGTAGAGCCCAGACGGGCAGGAGTTTATTTTGTATAACTGTTTACGCGGACGTGCCGCAATAAAACACCGTTTTGGCCCTTAAATTCTGGTGTCTGTGAAGATATCTGTGAGTTTGACCCCCTGAAAGAGAGCTACCCCTTACAATAGATATATTCAGGGGCGGACACAGACAGCAGTGGGCCCCTGTGCAAGGAATGTACCTGGGCCCCCCCACCCCAAACCATACATACAAATATATACATGCAAATAACAGACATCTTGTTAATATGGGTCAATATGTTTACAGTATGTATACATATTTTTTTCATACTAGGCCACGCCTCTAACTCTTCCCAAAGCATAACTATACACACCCAGTCCCCTTAATGCCCCCACATAGTAATTATTCCCCCTTTGTACCTGTACATACTAGTAATGCCCCTTCACAGTAGCTATGCCCAGAGATGCCCCCTTCACAGCAGTTATGCCCAGATATGTGCCCCTTCACAGTAGCTATGTCCAGATATCTGTCCCCTTCACAGTAGCTATGCCCAGATATGTGCCCCTTCACAGTTGCTATGCCCAGATATGTGCCCCTTCACAGTAGTTATGCCCAGATATGTGCCCCTTCACAGTAGTTATGCCCAGATATGTGCCTACTTTACAACAGTTATGTCTAGATATACCCCCTTCACATTAGTTATGTCCAGATATGTGCCCCCTTCACAGTAGCTATGCCCAGATATGTGCCCCCTTTACAGTAGTTATGCCCAAATATGTGCCGCTTTCACAGTAGCTATGCCATATATGTGCCCCCCTTACAATATTTATGTCCAGATATGTGCCCCCTTCACAGTAGTTATGCTCAGATATGTGCACTTCACAGTAGTTATGCTCAGATATGTGCCCCCCTCACAATAGCTATGTCCAGATATGTGCCCCCCTCACAGTAGCTATGTCCAGATATGTGCCCCCTTCACAGTAGTTATGTCCAGATATGTGCCGCCTTTACAGTAGCTATGCCCAGATATTGTACCCCCTTCACAGTAGCAGTGTGATGTGTGACACTACCTCCTGCTGCTGCTGTGGAGCCAGACCATATTTTGTTTTTATACTGCCCTAGGCACTTTAGTGCCGGCTTCCTCCCCCAACTTAAGTCCATATTTTTTGGATAGCTGACAGTAAAGTGCTCCCTAGGCCTTCAGCTATTCCTCAGGACTCCCTCATATGCTTGCACAATTATAGGGCTGACCTGTTATATGTGCACTTGGCAGCTGAAGGCATCTGTGTTGGTCCCATGTTCATATGTGCCCGCATTGCTAAGAAAAATTATGTTTTATTATAGGCAAATGGGGGTGTTACGATTACTCCCAGAGGCTCTGCTCTCTCTGTAACTGCCACACCCTCTGCACTTTGACATGGCCCGATGGGATGACATTTTCACTGTCATGTCAAAGTAGACTGGGAGCAGCAGTTGCAAAGAAACCTAAGCCTCTAGGTGTAATGGTAACGCCCCCTTTGCTCCTAGAGGCTCATTTGCATAAATTAAAACATAATTTTTCTAAGCAATGGTGGCAAATGGGAACATGGGACCAACACAGATGTATTCAGCTGCCAAGCGCACATGTAACAAGTCAGTCATAGGTTCAAAATTGCTGACAGATGCCCTTTAAAGCAGTTGTCCGGGTTCAAAGCTGAACCTGGACATATCCCCTTTTCCCCCCACTCAGCCCCTCTGACATTTCATACTCCGATGCTCTACCATGGCCTGCTCTGTAAAGCGTAGAGCAAGGGCTTTTTTGTTTACAGCCCTAGCAGTGTTCCCAGTGACGTCACCGGCACTGATGGGGGCTTTACAGGCTAAGGCCTCATGCACACGACCGTTTTTTTTTTTGCGGTCCGCAAAAACTGGTTCCGTTTTTCCGTGACCGTTTTTTCGTCCGTGGGTCTTCCTTGATTTTTGGAGGATCCACGGACATGAAAAAATAGTCGTTTTGGTGTCTGCCTGGCCGTGCGGAGCCAAACGGATCCGTCCTGAATTACAATGCAAGTCAATGGGGACGGATCCGTTTGACGTAGACACAATATGGCGCAATTTCAAACGGATCCGTCCCCCATTGACTTTCAATGTAAAGTCAGGAGTTAATATACCATAGGATCGGAGTTTTCTCCAATCCGATGGTATATTTTAACTTGAAGCGTCCCCATCATCATGGGAACGCCTCTATGTTAGAATATACCATCGGATTTGAGTTACATCGTGAAACTCAGATCCAACAGTATATTCTAACACAGAGGCGTTCCCATAGTGATGGGGACACTTCTAGTTAGAATATACTACGAACTGTGTACATGACTGCCCCCTGCTGCCTGGCAGCACCCGATCTTTTACAGGGGGCTGTGATCAGCACAATTAACCCTTCAGGTGCCGCACCTGAATGGGTTAATTGTGCGTATCATAGCCCCCTGTAAGAGATCAGGGGCTGCCAGGCAGCAGACCCCTTTCCCTCCCCAGTTTGAATATCATTGGTGGCCAGTGTGCCCCCCCCCCGGCCCCCCCTCTATTGTAATATCATTGGTGGCCAGTCTGCGCCCCCCCCCTCCCTCCCTCTATTGTAATATCATTGGTGGCCAGTGAGCGGCCCCCCCGGCCCCCCCCTCTATTGTAATATCATTGGTGGCCAGTGTGCGCCCCCCTCTATTGTGATATCATTGGTGGCCAGTGTGTGGCCTCCGTCGGCCCCCCTCTATTGTAATATCATTGGTGGCCAGTGTGCGGCCTCCCCTCCCCCCCCGATCATTGGTGGCAGCGGAGATTCCGATCGGAGTCCTAGTTTAATCGCTCTGGGGCTCTGATCGGTAACCATGGCAACCAGGACGCTACTGCAGGCCTGGTTGCCATGGTTACTTAGCAATATTACAATATTAGAAGCATCATACTTACCTGCTGGCTGCTGCGCTGTCTGTGTCCGGCCAGGAGCTCCTCCTACTGGTAAGTGATAGATCATTAAGCAATGCGCCGCACAGACCTGTCACTTACCAGTAGGAGGAGCTCCCGGCCGGACACAGACAGCGCAGCAGCCAGCAGGTAAGTATGATGCTTCTAATATTGTAATATTGCCAAGTAACCATGGGACTCCGATCGGAATCTCCGCTGCCACCAATGATCGGGAAGGGGGGGGGGGGAGGGGAGGCCGCACATTGGCCACCATTGATATTAATCCAATAGAGGGGGGGCCGGGGGGGGCCACACACTGGCCACTAATTATATTACAATAGAGGGAGGGGGGGAGGCCGCACACTGGCCACCAATGATATTACAATAGGGGGGGCCGCACACTGGCCACCAATGATATTACAATAGAGGGGGGGAGCGGGGGAGGCCGCACACTGGCCACCAATGATATTACAATAGGGGGGGGGGGGCGCACACCGGCCACCAATGATATTCAAACTGGGGAGGGAGGGGGGGGTCTGCCCCCTGCTGCCTGGCAGCCCCTGGTCTCTTATAGGGGGCTCTGATATGCACAATTAACCCCTCAGGTGCAGCAGTTAATTGTGCGGATCACAGCCCCCTGTAAGAGATCGGGTGCTGCCAGGCAGCAGTCATGTACACAGTTCGTAGTATATTCTAACTAGAAGCGTCCCCATCACTATGGGAACGCCTCTGTGTTAGAATATACTGTCGGATATGAGTTTCCACGAAGTGAAAACTCATCTCTGAAAAAGCTTTTATGCAGATGGATCTTCGGATCCGTCTGTATGAAAGTAACCTACAGCCACGGATCACGGACGCGGATGCCAATCTTGTGTGCATCCGTGTTCTTTCACGGACCCATTGACTTGAATGGGTCCGTGAACAGTTGTCCGTCAAAAAAATAGGACAGGTCCTATTTTTTGGATGGACAGGAAACACGGATCACGGATGCGGCTGCAAAACGGTGCATTTTCCGATTTTTCCACGGACCCATTGAAAGTCAATGGGTCCGCGAAAAAAAACGGAAAACGGCACAACGGCCACGGATGCACACAACGGTCGTGTGCATGAGGCCTAAGGCAGCGCTAAAGCCTGTCCGATGCCGGTTAGTGCCGATGACGCCCCCCCTCCCATAGTACCCTTACATTGCCCTCAGTACTAATAAGGCACCTCTAATAGAAATAAGGCCACTCTATAAGGAACTACTATGGAGCCCTGAGTAGTAATGCCCGCCACCACTGCCCACAGTATTTATGTTCCCTGCAGTGCCCCCTGTAATTATAATACCTCTTGCCATACCCCTTGGAGTTATAATCGTCTCTGTAAATTATAATGCCTGTCCTCTCCCTACAGTCTTCTCTACAATACAGTCCCATGTAAATAACATCACTCCTCTCCCAACAGCCTTCTATACCATGCAGTCCCATGTAAATAACAGCAGTCCTCTCCCACCAGTCTTCTTTTTGATACAGTCCCAAGTAAATAACATCTCTTCCTTAGTCTTCTATAACATACAGTTCCATGTAAATAACGTACACCCCCTCCAACACAGTTCCATGTAAGTAACATTACTCCTTACCCTCCAGTCTTCTAAAATATCCAGTCCCATGTAAAGAACACCAGTTATATCCCTGCAATCTTCTAGAACATACTGTCACGGCTGAGGATGGGGAAAACCCTCAGCCGTGCGATGTCAGGAGATGGTAGGTCACTGCTTGGCCAGGACCACAGAATTAGGGAGCAGGTGACCTCCTAACGCATCCCTAATCTGACCCTGACTCCTAGCTGCATGAGCCGACCTTGATGGTAGGAGGGCTCATGCTCCAGAACCTAATAATCCCTGCTAGCCCTCAGGATTGCCCTGGAACAAGGAGCAGGGTAAGACGACCTGTTCCTGCTAGATGTGGAGGAACAGGAGTCTCACTGGCCAAACTACAAAGAAAGGGGAACATGAACAGCTTATGGCAATGACAGGTAAATGCAACAAGACAACACCTACCTGCCACAGATACAGAGCCTGGAACCTATGTACAACTGCTGCTGTCCACAAGAACTCAAACGGACACAGCACACACCACTACTCACTCAGGAACATAAGCTGCAATAACAGAAAGACCAAACACACACCTTCATAACACCATGTAACATAACATATGACCACAAGGGTGGCCCTCACTGGCAGATGGAATATAAACCAGGAGGCAGACTCCAGCTAACCATGGCTGAAGTACCCCTCAGACTTCTGCTCTCAACTGAGGCTAAATAGCCCATGTAGCCACACCCACACAGACACACCCAGTGCACACACACTAGGAAGGGAATTAACCCTTCTCACACCAGGGAAGGGAAGACAGCCACTTAAAGGGGACGTGCACACATACAAAAACCTTGTGCACAACAAACAAACAAACACAAGGCACACCTAATAGACACGTTGCCAGGTGCAACCGCATGCAATGACAGCGAGCAACCTAGCAACCAGCTCCAGCTTCTCTACTGCCACAAACCTATTGTTGCCAGCGGCAACCACAGGTGAGGCAAAATACTTCAGCCCTCACCTGTGATTGACAACAACTCCAGACCACAGGCAACTGCATGCGGTTCAGGAGTCACGGCCATACCATGGTCGTCACACATACAGTCCCATGTAAATAACACCCCTACCCTCCCTTCAGCCCCTCTAACATGCAGTCCCAGTTAAATAGGGGAGGAGGTGTAATAGGGGAGAACCACATCTCCCAGCAGTTTTCTGACACTCACATTCATTCCATGGCATCACAGGTCTCCACTGCTGCACGCTGCCTTTTTCTGCACTGGTCACATGATGGTGACCTAATCACAGGTCCTACCACCACTTCCAGTGTTGAAAAGATCACATGACTATGATGTCATCACAGGTCCTTCAGCTATGGAGTATAGGCAGAACGGGCAGCAGATTCACAGTAAGTGCTAATCACCACTCCCCTCCACCACCCTGGCAGAGGAAGGGAGGGAAAAAATAATAAAATAAAAAAACACCTCAGCTGGCACTGGGAAGGGCCCCGCTCTTACTCTGGGGCCCTGTGCAGATGAACCTGCACAGGCGAGATGTCCGCCCCTGGATATATTATGTTTTATGTAGTGCCAAACCCTAACTTATTTCATTAATGCCTGTTCTGCCTAACATTTTGTTAACCAGTGATTCCTATATAATAGAAGAGAACTACAACATCCAGCATATCTCGGATGTTATTATGGGCTAGCAGAGGACAATACATGGGGTGAGTATAAGGAAAGAACTACAACTCCTAGTATATCACAACTATGACTAGTGGAAAGAAAAAGTTAGAGACCGGCATCGGCACTTTCTGCACGCCTTATTAAATATTAAGCACATTCTCCAGCAATCCGTGTGCCTAAACTGAAATCTATGCCAGCTTTTTGTGCCAGACAACTGGTAAAAATGAAGATAAATTTGTCTTGGCTACTGGCTATGCCCCCTCAACACCATGACCATGCTCTCTTTCAGAATAGCGGCAAGGGTGGAGTAAAAATGCCACCTGCAACAATAATGGTGTCTAAAACATGAGGTTTGAAAATTTTTTACCCCAGAAATCAGGCACAGGGAGATAATAAATCTCCCACAAAAGTGCTTTGTCTGCAGGATCCTCTTAAAGGAAATCTGTTGAAAATTTTATGGTGTCCTAACTAAGGGAAGCATAAACTAAGGACAGATCCCACTAGCAAATTTCTGGGTCACTTTCTTTAATTTTGCTAAAATCTTGTATTAAACAGCTCCAGCGCATCTCAATGACTCTGGAATATTCATGATTTTCTCTGCCTCCCTGCTGCTAACTCAGTTGGAAAAAATCTGTCAGTCAGTGGCAGAGGGGCAGAGAAAGCCAGAAGCTCATGAATATCAGGACTCCTTGGCAGGCACTGGAGCTGTTAGACTCTAGCAGCATAAAACTGATGACAGATTCCCTCTAACTGATTATGACAGCAGTTTGGGGAGCACCTTGTAGACTAGCTATGTGTACTATGTATTAAACGTACAGTATGTGTATGATTTATGTTTTTTCAGGATTTAGTTCCCCTTTAACCCAACCATTGCAGTGCATGTACAGCAAATTGGGTAGTCACTTCCCGAACCGTGCCATAATAGAACAGCTCTCTGATTGGGCTGACACAGAAGCTGGGCTCAATCAGCGGTAGGGGATCACCCAGATTGACATGCCTGCATGCAGCCAATCAGCAGCCAGCCCTGTGATGTCACAGCCCTATAAATACGGCGGCTATCTTAGAGTCAGACATTTTCCAGCATTCAGAGTGCAGGGAGAGACTTCAGAAGGCGCTAGGGACATTGATAAGAAATGATTTACAAGTGCAGGGAAAGATTACTTGAGGATCCAAATAGCCATTAGACAGTAATGTTGAGCACGAAAATTCTAATAGCGAATTTTTATTGGGAATATCGCCACTTTGAGAATTTGCGAATATTTAGAATATAGTGCTATGTATTCGTTATATCGAATATTCTGCATTTTTTTCCATCTGAACACATGATTCCTCTCTGCTTCTTGCTTGTGGGCCAATGAGAAGGAAGCAATGTCAAGTTCACAACAATATTTAGTGCCCAATCAGTAATCTGTAGTCAGACCTGCTAAAATGTGAAGTTGCACGTATTCTAATCACTGCCGATTAACGCAATCGCGAATATATTGGAGCAATTGACTCTATCTGCATATAAAGCTATTGTAATGTTCTGCCGTGCCAACCATTTTCTCCTGTCTCAGGAGAAACTCAAAACTTCTAGAAGCTTGAAAAATTTAGCCAAAGTGACCCACGCCTGTATTTCGCGTTACGGATTCGCATTGTGTGATTTTTACATTGCCGAATTTTCGCATTCAATAAAATAATCTCGAATTCTCGAATTTGCAAATATATGATGAATATTCTACAAAATAATCGTGAAATATCGAGAATTCAAATATAGCCCCTGCCGCACATCACTATTTGACAGTAGGGATGAGCGAATCTGAACTTTTCGTAAAAGTTCGGGTTCGGTGTTCGGCGCTTTCTTGGCGCTTTTTGAAAGGCTGCAAAGCAGCTAATCAACAAGTGTCATACTACTTGCCACAAGAGGCCATCACAGCCATGACTACTATTGGCATGGCTGTGATTGGCCAGTGCAGCATGTGACCCAGCCTCTATTTAAGCTGGAGTCACGTAGCGCCGATCAGTGTAGGGATAGGATGCAGCTGCTGCTGTTAGGGCGAGATTAGGCAGTGATTTACTTACTGAAGTGATCGATATACAGCTGTGTATCATACAACCTCTGCTATTCAATTGCTCACTGTTTTAAGGCTGCCCAGAGCGTTTTTCAGTCACTTTTTTCTGGGGTGATCGGCGGCCATTTTGTGTCTTGTGGTGCGCCAGCACAAGCTGCCACCAAGTCCATTTTTAACCATCAATAGTGTGCTTTTTTTTATTTGCTATATCCTACATCAGGGGCTTGGCTGTGCTTACTATTTTATTGAGGGGTAAAATACAATTGCCAAAATAGCAGTACCCTAAATCTGGTGTTTCAGCTGTGGCTAGCCAATTGTAATACTGTCTGCTGTCTGCCGAAGCACAGTTTTTGTTCTGGGTTGAATACAATTCCCAACTTAGCAATTCCCTAAATAATTGTTTTCTGCTGTATCAGGCCAAGTTTAAATCTATCTATAAAAGGGTATATTAGATTGAAGGTGCTGATAGGGTCATCCTCAATAACTTCACACACTACCGTGCATTTCCAAGTCTAATTCTGTCCGTAAACGTATACCTGTCATCCAGCGCCTAAATAATAGGCCTACATTTTATATTCAGCTAAATCTGTCGTTACTGCTGTGCCTGTATTAGTGTAATACGGTACCTAAATAGATAGCCAGATAGTGTTAGGTGCCTGTAAAAAAAGGCCTGAATTTGAATTCAATACATTGGGCCAAATAATTTTTTTCTTATTGTGGTGAACAATAACAATGAGGACAACATCTAGTAAGGGACGCGGACGCGGACATGGTCGTCGTGGTGTTAGTGGACCCTCTGGTGCTGGGAGAGGACGTGGCCGTTCTGCCACAGCCACACGTCCTAGTGAACCAACTACCTCAGGTCCCAGTAGCCGCCAGAATTTACAGCGATATTTGGTGGGGCCCAATGCCGTTCTAAGGATGGTAAGGCCTGAGCAGGTACAGGCATTAGTCAATTGGGTGGCCGACAGTGGATCCAGCACGTTCACTTTATCTCCCACCCAGTCTTCTGCAGAAAGTGCACAGATGGCGCCTGAAAACCAAGCTCATCAGTCTGTCACATCACCCCCATGCATATCAGGGAAACTGTCTGAGCCTCAAGTTAAGCAGCAGTCTCTTATGCTGTTTGAAGACTCTGCTGGCAGGGTTTCCCAAGGGCATCCACCTAGCCCTTCCCCAGCGGTGGAAGACATAGAATGCACTGACGCACAACCACTTATGTTTCCTGATGATGAGGACATGGGAATACCACCTCAGCACGTCTCTGATGATGACGAAACACAGGTGCCAACTGCTGCGTCTTTCTGCAGTGTGCAGACTGAACAGGAGGTCAGGGAGGAAGACTGGGTGGAAGATGAGGTCCTAGACCCCACATGGAATGAAGGTCGTGCCACTGACTTGGAGGAAGAGGCAGTGGTGAGACCGAGTGAACAGCGTAGCAAAAGAGGGAGCAGTGGGTAAAAGCAGAACACCCGCCGCCAAGAGAGTCCGTCTGCTACTGGCCGCCGCCATCTGGGACCGAGCACCCCAAAGGCAGCTTCAAGGAGTTCCCTGGCGTGGCAGTTCTTCAAACAATGTGCTGATGACAAGACCCGAGTGGTTTGCACGCTGTGCCATCAGAGCCTGAAGCGAGGCATTAACGTTCTGAACCTTAGCACAACCTGCATGACCAGGCACCTGCATGCAAAGCATGAACTGCAGTGAAGTAAACACCTTAAAAACAAGGAAGTCACTCAGGCTCCCCCTGCTACCTCTTCTGCTGCTGCCGCCTCGGCCTCTTCCTCTGCCTCTGGAAGAATGTTGGCACCTGCCGCCCTCGCAAACAGGGGATGTACCACCAACACCACCACCTCCGTCACCAAGCATCTCAACCATGTCACACGGCAGCGTTCAGCTCTCCATCTCACAAACATTTGAGAGAAAGCGTAAATTCCCACCTAGCCACCCTCGATCCCTGGCCCTGAATGCCAGCATTTCTAAACTACTGGCCTATGAAATGCTGTCATTCAGGCTGGTGGACACAGACAGCTTCAAACAGCTAATGTCGCTTGCTGTCCCACAGTATGTTGTTCCCAGCCGCCACTACTTCTCCAAGAGAGCCGTGCCTTCCCTGCACAACCAAGTATCCGATAAAATCAAGTGTGCACTGCGCAACGCCATCTGTGGCAAGGTCCACCTAACCACAGATACGTGGACCAGTAAGCACGGCCAGGGACGCTATATCTCCCTAACTGCACACTGGGTAAATGTAGTGGCGGCTGGGCCCCAGGCGGAGAGCTGTTTGGCGCACGTCCTTCCGCCGCCAAGGATCGCAGGGCAACATTCTTTGCCTCCTCCTCCTACTCGGCTTCCTCCTCCTCTTCTTCCACCTGCTTATCCAGTCAGCCACACACCTTCACCACCAACTTCAGCACAGCCTGGGGTAAACGTCAGCAGGCCATTCTGAAACTCATATGTTTGGGGGACAGGCCCCACACCGCACAGGATTTGTGGCGGGGTATAGAACAACAGACCGACGAGTGGTTGCTGCCGGTGAGCCTCAAGCCCGGCCTGGTGGTGTGCGATAATGTGCGAAATCTCGTTGCAGCTCTGGGACTAGCCGGTTTGACGCACATCCCTTGCCAGGCGCATGTGCTGAATTTGGTGGTGCAGAAGTTCATTCACAACTACCCCGACATGTCAGAGCTGCTGCATAAAGTGCGGGCCGTCTGTGCGCGCTTCCGGCGTTCACATCCTGCCGCTGCTCGCCTGTCTGCTCTACAGCGTAACTTCGGCCTTCCCGCTCACCGCCTCATATGCGACGTACCCACCAGGTGGAACTCCACCTTGCACATGCTGGACAGACTGTGCGAGCAGCAGCAGGCCATAGTGGAGTTTCAGCTGCAGCACGCACGGGTGAGTCGCACTGCAGAACAGCACCACTTCACCACCAATGACTGGGCCTCCATGCGAGACCTGTGTGCCCTGTTGCGCTGTTTCGAGTACTCCACCAACATGGCCAGTGGCGATGACACCGTTATCAGCGTTACAATACCACTTCTATGTCTCCTTGAGAAAACACTTAGGGCGATGATGGAAGAGGAGGTGGCCCAGGAGGAGGAGGAGGAAGAGGGGTCATTTTTAGCACTTTCAGGCCAGTCTCTTAGAAGTGACTCAGAGGGAGGTTTTTTGCAAAAGCAGAGGCCAGGTACAAATGTGGCCAGACAGGGCCCACTACTGGAGGACGAGGAGGACGAGGATGAGGAGGAGGTGGAGGAGGATGAGGATGAAGCATGTTCACAGCGTGGTGGCACTTAACTTAGCTCGGGCCCATCACTGGTGCGTGGCTGGGGGGAAACGCAGGACGATGACGATACGCCTCCCACAGAGGACAGCTTGTTCTTACCTCTGGGCAGCCCGGCACACATGAGCGACTACATGCTGCAGTCCCTGCGCAACGACAGCAGAGTTGCCCACATTTTAACGTGTGCGGACTACTGGGTTGCCACCCTGCTGGATCCCCGGTACAAAGACAATGTGCCCACCTTACTTCCTGCACTGGAGCGTGATAGGAAGATGCGCGAGTACAAGCGCACGTTGGTAGACGCGCTACTGAGAGCATTCCTAAATGTCACAGGGAACAAGTGGAAGCCCAAGGCGAAGGCAGAGGAGGAGCAAGAGGTCGCCAACGCAGCTGTGTCATGGCCAGCTCCTCTGAGGGCAGGGTTAGCATGGCAGAGATGTGGAAAAGTTTTGCCACCACGCCACAGCTAACTGCACCACCACCTGATACGGAACGTGTTAGCAGGAGGCAACATTTCACTAACATGGTGGAACAGTACGTGTGCACACCCCTCCACGTACTGACTGATGGTTCGGCCCCATTCAACTTCTGGGTCTCCAAATTGTCCACGTGGCCAGAGCTAGCCTTTTATGCCTTGGAGGTGCTGGCCTGCCCGGCGGCCAGCGTTTTGTCTGAACGTGTATTCAGCACGGCAGGGGGCGTCATTACAGACAAACGCAGCCGCCTGTCTACAGCCAATGTGGACAAGCTGACGTTCATAAAAATGAACCAAACATGGATCCCACAGGACCTGTCCATCCCTTGTGCAGATTAGACATTTATAACTACATCCCCTTAACCATAAATTATTGTACTCCAGGGCACTTCCTCATTCAATCCTTTTTTTATTTTCATTTTACCATTATATTGCGGGGAACCCAAAAGTTGAATGAACCTCTCCTCTGTCTGGGTGCCGGGGCCTAAAAATATCTGACAGTGGCCTGTTCCAGTGTTGGGTGACATGAAGCCTGATTCTCTGCTATGCCATGTAGCCTGATTCTCTGCTATGGGACCTCTCTCCTCTTTCTGGGTGCCGGGGCCTAAATATCTGACAATGGCCTGTTCCAGTGGTGGCTGACGTGAAGCCTGATTCTCTGCTATGACATGAAGCCTGATTCTCTGCTATGACATGAAGCCTGATTCTCTGCTATGGGACCTCTCTCCTCTGTCTGGGTGCCGGGGCCTAAAAATATCTGACAATGGCCTGTTCCAGTAGTGGGTGACATGAAGCCTGATTCTCTGCTATGGGACCTCTCTCCTCTGTCTGGGTGCTGGGGCCTAAATATCTGACAATGGCTTGTTCCAGTGGTAGGTGACGTGAAGCCTGATTCTCTGCTATGACATGAAGCCTGATTCTCTGCTATGACATGAAGCCTGATTCTCTGCTATGGGACCTCTCTCCTCTGTCTGGGTGCCGGGGCCTAAATATCTGACAATGGCCTGTTCCAGTGGTGGGTGATGAGAAGCCTGATTCTCTGCTATGACATGAAGACTGATTCTCTGCTATGAATTAAAGCCTGATTCTCTGCTATGACATGAAGCCTAATTCTCTGCTATGGGACCTCTCTCCACTGTCTGGGTGCCGGGGCCTAAAAATATCTGACAATGGCCTGTTCCAGTGGAGGGTGACATGAAGCCTGATTCTCTGCTATGGGACCTCTCTCCTCTGTCTGGGTGCCGGGGCCTAAATATCTGACAGTGGCCTGTTCCAGTGGTGGGTGACATGAAGCCTGATTCTCTGCTATGGGACCTCTCTCCTCTGTCCGGGTGCCGGGCCTAAATATCTGACAATGGCCTGTTCCAGTGTTGGGGGACGTGAAGCCTGATTCTCTGCTATGCCATGAAGCCTGATTCTCTGCTATGGGACCTCTCTCCTCTGTATGGGTGCCGGGGCCTAAATATCTGACAATGGCCTGTTTCAGTGGTGGGTGACGTGAAGCCTGATTTTCTGCTATGACTTGAAGCCCGATTCTCTGCTATGAGATGAAGCCTGATTCTCTGCTATGGGACCTCTCTCCTCTGTCTGGCTGCCGGGGCCTAAAAATATCTGACAATGGCCTGTTCCAGTGTTGGGTGACGTGAAGCCTGATTCTCTGCTATTACATGAAGCCTGATTCTCTGCTATGACTTGAAGCCTGATTCTCTGCTATGACATGAAGCCTGATTCTCTGCTATGGGACCTCTCTCCTCTGTCTGGGTGCCGGGGCCTAAATATCTGACAATGGCCTGTTCCAGTGGTGGCTGACGTGAAGCCTGATTCTCTGCTATGACATGAAGCCTGATTCTCTGCTATGGGAACTCTCTCCTCTGTCTGGGTGCCGGGGCCTAAATATCTGACAATGGCCTGTTCCAGTGGTGGGTGACGTGAAGCCTTATTCTCTGCTATGACATGAAGCCTAATTCTCTGCTATGACATGAAGCCTGGTTCTCTGCTATGGGACCTCTCTCCTCTGTCTGGGTGCTGGGGCCTAAAAATATCTGACAATGGCCTGTTCCAGTGGTGGGTGACATGATGCCTGATTCACTGCTATGGGACCTCTCTCCTCTGTCTGGGTGCCGGGGCCTAAATATCTGACAATGGCCTGTTCCAGTGGTGGGTGACATCAAGCCTGATTCTCTGCTGTGGGACCTCTCTCCTCTGTCTGGGTGCCGGGGCCTAAATATCTGACAGTGGCCTGTTCCAGTGGTAGGTGACATGAAGCCTGCATCTCTGCTATGGGACCTCTCTCCTCTGTCTGGGTGCCGGGCCTAAATATCTGACAATGGCCTGTTCCAGTGTTGGGTGACGTGAAGCCTGATTCTCTGCTATGACATGAAGCCTGATTCTCTGCTATGACTTGAAGCCTGATTCTCTGCTATGACATGAAGCCTGATTCTCTGCTATGAGACCTCTCTCCTCTGTCTGGGTACCGGGGCCTAAATATCTGACATTGGCCTGTTCCAGTGTTGGGGGACGTGAAGCCTGATTCTCTGCTATGCCATGAAGCCTGAGTCTCTGCTATGAGACCTCTCTCCTCTGTCTGGGTGCCGGGGCCTAAATATCTGACAATGGCCTGTTCCAGTGGTGGGTGACGTGAAGCCTGATTCTCTGCTATGACATGAAGCCTGATTCTCTGCTATGACTTAAAGCCCGATTCTCTGCTATGACATGAAGCCTGATTCTCTGCTATGGGACCTCTCTCCTCTGTCTGGGTGCCGGGGCCTAAATATCTGACAATGGCCTGTTCCAGTGGTGGGTGACGTGAAGCCTGATTCTCTGCTATGACTTGAAGCCTGATTCTCTGCTATGACTTGAAGCCTGATTCTCTGCTATGACATGAAGCCTGGTTCTCTGCTATGGGACCTCTCTCCTCTGTCTGGGTGCCGGGGCCTAAATATCTGACAATGGCCTGTTCAAGTGGTGGGTGACGTGAAGCCTGATTCTCTGCTATGCCATGAAGCCTGATTCTCTGCTATGGGACCTCTCTCCTCTGTCTGGGTGCCGGGGCCTAAAAATGTCTGACAGTGGCCTGTTCCAGTGGTGGGTGACATGAAGCCTGATTCTCTGCTATGGGACCTCTCTCCTCTGTCTGGGTGCCGGGCCTAAATATCTGACAATGGCCTGTTCCAGTGGTGGGTGACGTGTAGCCTGATTCTCTGCTATGACATGAAGCCTGATTCTCTGCTATGACATGAAGCCTGATTCTCTGCTATGACTTGAAGCCTGATTCTCTGCTATGACATGAAGCCTGATTCTATGCTATGGGACCTCTCTCCACTGTCTGGGTGCCGGGGCCTAAAAATATCTGACAATGGCCTGTTCCAGTGGTGGGTGACATCAAGCCTGATTCTCTGCTATGGGACCTCTCTCCTCTGTCTGGGTGCCGGGGCCTAAATATCTGACAGTGGCCTGTTCCAGTGGTAGGTGACATGAAGCCTGTATCTCTGCTATGGGACCTCTCTCCTCTGTCTGGGTGCCGGGCCTAAATATCTGACAATGGCCTGTTCCAGTGTTGGGTGACGTGAAGCCTGATTCTCTGCTATGACTTGAAGCCTGATTCTCTGCTATGACTTGAAGCCTGATTCTCTGCTATGACTTGAAGCCTGATTCTCTGCTATGACATGAAGCCTGATTCTATGCTATGGGACCTCTCTCCACTGTCTGGGTGCCGGGGCCTAAAAATATCAGACAATGGCCTGTTCCAGTGGTGGGTGACATCAAGCCTGATTCTCTGCTATGGGACCTCTCTCCTCTGTCTGGGTGCCGGGGCCTAAATATCTGACAGTGGCCTGTTCCAGTGGTAGGTGACATGAAGCCTGATTCTCTGCTATGGGACCTCTCTCCTCTGTCTGGGTGGCGGGGCCTAAATGTCTGACAGTGGCCTGTTCCAGTGGTGGGTGACATGAAGCCTGATTCTCTGCTATGGGACCTCGCTCCTCTGTCTGGGTGCCGGGCCTAAATATCTGACAATGGCCTGTTCCAGTGGTGGGTGACGTGTAGCCTGATTCTCTGCTATGACATGTAGCCTGATTCTCTGCTATGACTTGAAGCCTGATTCTCTGCTATGACATGAAGCCTGATTCTCGCTATGGGACCTCTCTCCACTGTCTGGGTGCCGGGGCCTACAAATATCTGACAATGGCCTGTTCCAGTGGTGGGTGACATGAAGCCTGATTCTCTGCTATGGGACCTCTCTCCTCTGTCTGGGTGCCGGGGCCTAAATATCTGACAGTGGCCTGTTCCAGTGGTAGGTGACATGAAGCCTGATTCTCTGCTATGGGACCTCTCCCCTCTGTCTGGGTGCCGGGCCTAAATATCTGACAATGGCCTGTTTCAGTGTTGGGTGACGTGAAGCCTGATTCTCTGCTATGAAATGAAGCCTGATTCTCTGCTATGACTTGAAGCCTGATTCTCTGCTATGACATGAAGCCTGATTCTCTGCTATGAGACCTCTCTCCTCTGTCTGGGTGCCGGGCCTAAATATCTGACAATGGCCTGTTCCAGTGTTGGGGGACGTGAAGCCTGATTCTCTGCTATGCCATGAAGCCTGATTCTCTGCTATGGGACCTCTCTCCTCTGTCTGGGTGCCGGGGCCTAAATATCTGACAATGGCCTGTTCCAGTGGTGGGTGACGTGAAGCCTGATTCTCTGCTATGACATGAAGCCTGATTTTCTGCTATGACATGAAGCCTGATTCTCTGCTATGACTTGAAGCCTGATTCTCTGCTATGACTTGAAGCCTGATTCTCTGCTATGACTTGAAGCCTGATTCTCTGCTATGACATGAAGCCTGATTCTCTGCTATGACATGAAGCCTGATTCTCTGCCATGGGACCTCTCTCCTCTGTCTGGGTGCCGGGGCCTAAAAATATCTGACAATGGCCTGTTCCAGTGGTAAGTGACATGAAGCCTGATTCTCTGATATGGGACCTCTCTCCTCTGTCTGGGTGCCGGGGCCTAAATATCTGACAGTGGCCTGTTCCAGTGGTGGGTGACATGAAGCCTGATTCTCTGCTATGGGACCTCTCTCCTCTGTCTGGGTGCCGGGCCTAAATATCTGACAATGGCCTGTTCCAGTGTTGGGTGACGTGAAGCCTGATTCTCTGCTATGACATGAAGCCTGATTCTCTGCTATGACATGAAGCCTGATTCTCTGCTATGACTTGAAGCCTGATTCTCTGCTATGACTTGAAGCCTGATTCTCTGCTATGACTTGAAGCCTGATTCTCTGCTATGACTTGAAGCCTGATTCTCTGCTATGACATGAAGCCTGATTCTCTGATATGGGACCTCTCTCCTCTGTCTGGGTGCCGGGGCCTAAATATCTGACAGTGGCCTGTTCCAGTGGTGGGTGACATGAAGCCTGATTCTCTGCTATGGGACCTCTCTCCTCTGTCTGGGTGCCGGGCCTAAATATCTGACAATGGCCTGTTCCAGTGTTGGGTGACGTGAAGCCTGATTCTCTGCTATGACATGAAGCCTGATTCTCTGCTATGACATGAAGCCTGATTCTCTGCTATGACTTGAAGCCTGATTCTCTGCTATGACTTGAAGCCTGATTCTCTGCTATGACTTGAAGCCTGATTCTCTGCTATGACTTGAAGCCTGATTCTCTGCTATGCCATGAAGCCTGATTCTCTGCTATGGGACCTCTCTCCTCTGTCTGGGTGCTGGGGCCTAAATATCTGACAATGGCCTGTTCCAGTGGTGGGTGACGTGAAGCCTGATTCTCTGCTATGACTTGAAGCCTGATTCTCTGCTATGACTTGAAGCCTGATTCTCTGCTATGACATGAAGCCTGATGCTCTGCTATGGGACCTCTCTCCTCTGTCTGGGTGCCGGGGCCTAAAAATATCTGATAATGGCCTGTTCCAGTGGTGGGTGACATGAAGCCTGATTCTCTGCTATGGGACCTCTCTTCTCTGTCTGGGTGACGGGGCCTAAATATCTGACAGTAGCCTGTTCCAGTGGTGGGTGACATGAAGCCTGATTCTCTGCTATGGGACCTCTCTCCTCTGTCTGGGTGCCGGGCCTAAATATCTGACAATGGCCTGTTCCGGTGTTGGGTGACGTGAAGCCTGATTCTCTGCTATGACATGAAATCTGATTCTCTGCTATGACTTGAAGCCTGATTCTCTGCTATGACATGAAGCCTGATTCTCTGCTATGAGCCCTCTCTCCTCTGTCTGGGTGCCGGGGCCTAAATATCTGACAATGGCCTGTTCCAGTGTTGGGGGACGTGAAGCCTGATTCTCTGCTATGCCATGAAGCCTGATTCTCTGCTATGGGACCTCTCTCCTCTGTCTGGGTGCCTGGGCCTAAATATCTGACAATGGCCTGTTCCAGTGGTGGGTGACGTGAAGCCTGATTCTCTGCTATGACATGAAGCCTGATTCTCTGCTATTACTTGAAGCCTGATTCTCTGCTATGACATGAAGGCTGGTTCTCTGCTATGGGACCTCTCTCCTCTGTCTGGGTGCCGGGGCCTAAATATGTGACAGTGGCCTGTTCCAGTGGTGGGTGACGTGAAGCCTGATTCTCTGCTATGACATGAAGCCTGATCCTCTGCTATGGGACCTCTCTCCTCTGTCTGGGTGCCGGGGCCTAAATATCTGACAATGGCCTGTTCCAGTGGTGGGTGACGTGAAGCCTGATTCTCTGCTATGACATGAAGCGTGATTCTCTGCCATGAGACCTCTCTCCAATTGATATTGGTTAATTTTAATTTATTTTATTTTTATTTTAATTCATTTTCCTATCCACATTTGTTTGCAGGGGATTTACCTACATTTTGCTGCCTTTTGCAGCCCTCTACCCCTTTCCTGGGCTATTTTACAGCCTTTTTAGTGCCGAAAAGTTCGGGTCCCCATTGACTTCAATGGGGTTCGGGTTCGGGGCGAAGTTCGGGTCGAGTTCGGATCCCGAACTCGAACATTTCCAGGAAGTTCGGCCGAACTTCTCAAACCAGAAACATTCAGGTGTTCGCTCAACTCTATTATACAGCTCTGTCATTCCAGCTATTTGTTATTGGGCTGCAAGTGCTATGTTGAAAAGCCTTTAGTGGCTTATATCTTATTATCTTTAGTATCTTATATCAGTACTACAGGAAAAATATATATGCATTTCACTTCTGCAGTTATTTCTGCTGAAAGCGTAAAAGGTGCATTTTAGTAAAAGAAGAAAAATATATACGCACTGCACTGTGCAAGTTATTTCTGGTGAAAGCGTATAGGGGCGAATTTCAGTACTACAAAAAAAAAAATATACGCACTTCACTCTAAGTTTTTTCTGTCCAAAGCGTATAGTGGCCTATTTCAGTCCAACAAGAAAAATATATTCTCAGTTCACTTCTGCAGTTATTTCTGTTAAAAGCATATAGGGGCGTATTACAGTAAAAAAAAGAAAATATATACGGACTGCACTGTTGCAGTTATTTCTGGTGAAAGCGTATAGGGGCGTATTTCAGTACTACAAGAAAAATATATACGCACTTCACTCTTTATGTTTTTTCTGGTCAAAGCATATAGGGTCGTATTTCAGTATAACAAGAAAAATATATTCTCTCGGTGCATTTCTGAAGTTAATTCTGATGAAAGCGTATAGTGGCCTATTTCAGTCCAACAAGAAAAATATATTCTCAGTTCACTTCTGCAGTTATTTTTGTTGTAAGCGTACAGTGCTGTATTTTAGTTAAAAAGGAAAAATATATAGACACTGCATTGTTGCTGTTAATTCTGCAGAAAGCGTATAGGGGCGTATTTCAGTACTACAAGAAGAATATATACGCATTTCACTCTAAGTTTTTTCTGGTCAAGGCTTATAGTGACCTATTTCAGTCCAACAATAAAAATATATTCTCAGTTCACTGAGTTAATTGTGGTGAAAGCGTTTTGTGGCCTATTTCAGTACAAAAAAAATATACAGTCAGGTCCATAAATATTGGGACATCGACACAATTGTAATTTTTTTGGCTCTATACACCACCACCACAATGGATTTGAAATGAAACAAACAAGATGTGCTTTAACTGCAGACTGCCAGCTTTAATTTGAGGGCATTTACATCCAAATCAGGTGAACGGTGTAGGAATTACAACAGTTTGCATATGTGCCTCCCACTTGTTAAGGGACCAAAAGTAATGGGACAATTGGCTTCTCAGATGTTCCATGGCCAGGTGTGTGTTATTCCCTCATTATCCCAATTACAATGCGCAGATAAAAGGTCCAGAGTTCATTTCAAGTGTGCTATTTGCATTTGGAATCTGTTGCTGTCAACTCTTAAGATGAGATCCAAAGAGCTGTCACTATCTGTGAAGCAAGCCATCATTAGGCTGAAAAAACAAAACAAACCCATCAGAGAGATAGCAAAAACATTAGGCGTGGCCAAAACAACTGTTTGGAACATTCTTAAAAAGAAGGAATGCACCGGTGAGCTCAGCAACACCAAAAGACCCGGAAGATCACGGAAAACAACTGTGGAGGATGACCGAAGAATTCTTTCCCTGGTGAAAAAAAACACCCTTCACAACAGTTGACCAGATCAAGAACACTTTCCAGGAGGTAAGTGTATGTGTGTCAAAGTCAACAATCAAGAGAAGACTTCACCAGAGTGAATACAGATGGTTCACCACAAGATGTAAACCATTGGTGAGCCTCAAAAACAGGAAGGCCAGATAAGAGTTTGCCAAATGACATCTAAAAAAGCCTTCACAGTTCTGGAAAAACATCCTATGGACAGATGAGACCAAGATCAACTTGTACCAGAGTGATGGGAAGAGAAGAGTATGGAGAAGGAAAGGAACTGCTCATGATCCTAAGCACACCACCTCATCAGTGAAGCATGGTGGTGGTAGTGACATGGCGTGGGCATGTATGGCTGCCATTGGAACGGGTTTTCTTGTATTTATTGATGATGTGATTGCTGACAAAAGCAGCAGGATGATTTCTGAAGTGTTTCGGGCAATATTATCTGCTCATATTCAGCCAAATGCTTCAGAACTCATTGGACGGCGCTTCACAGTGCAGATAGACAATGACCCAAAGCATACTGCAAAAGCAACCAAAGAACTTTTTAAGGGAAAGAAGTGGAGTGTTATGCAATGGCCAAGTCAATCACCTGACCTGAATCCGATTGAGCATGCATTTCACTTGCTGAAGAAAAAACTGAAGGGAAAATTCCCCAAGAACAAGCAGGAACTGAAGACAGTTGCAGTAGATGCCTGGCAGAGCATCACCAGAGATGAAACCCAGCGTCTCGTGATGTCTATGCGTTCCAGACTTCAGGCTGTAATTGACTGCAAAGGATTTGCAACCAAGTATTAAAAAGTGAAAGTTTGATTTATGATTATTACTCTGTTCCCTTACTTTTGGTCTCTTAACAAGTGGGAGGCACATATGCAAACTGTTGTAATTCCTACACCGTTCACCTGATTTGGATGTAAATGCCCTCAAATTAAAGCTGGCAGTCTGCAGTTAAAGCACATCTTGTTTGTTTCATTTCAAATCCATTGTGGTTGTGTATAGAGCCAAAAAATTTAGAATTGTGTCGATGTCCCAATATTTATGGACCTGGCTGTATATATTTGTCACTTTTAGGGGTGTTTTAATTTCCGTTTAATTTGTTTAGTTCAGCTGCAAGTATGTCAGGTAGAGAAGTGCCAGGCCATGCACAGAGGAGTGGCAGAGGCCTAAATGTTTCTGGCTCAAGCAGAGGTCGCAGTAGAGTAAGGGGGCGTGGCAGCCAAAGTCGAGCTCCTGGTGTCATCTAGCAGTCGTGTCTTGACCAGCCACCCAGCAGTCCTTAATTGGTTAACTCAATCATCCATGTCATCCCAAATGACATCAGACACCCCCATTCAACAGTTGGTGGGTTCGTCAGACACAACCCTTAGTTGTCATGGCCCGGAAGCAGGCCCTGTACCCTGATATGTCCTCAACCTGCCTCTGTCCTTTTCTGTTCCCTTACCGCGAGAAGTACAATATGCTGTAGGCTCGGCTCCACTTTTCAGCGAGGAAGAGCTACTAGAGGACAGTCAGCAACTACTGCCCAGCCAAGATCTGGAGGAGACATCCACTGCTTCCTGCGCTAGGCGGGCAAGTAGTGATGAGGAGAGTGGCGCAGGAGCTTGTGTTACGAGCGGTCAGGCTCCTGACCCAGAGACCGTTGAGGAGGACATGCCGCTTGTGCCGAGCCGAATGTGGTTCCTGCACAGCCATACTAGCAACTTGGCCAGGTCACGCCGCTTCCGCCTTTACATTGTCACGCCATTGGTCGTGCGACAATATCCGCCTCTTCCTCCTCATCCTCCACCATGTCCTCAGCCTTCACTACAGGGACAAGTCACAGTGCCCCTCCAGCATACCACATGTGCAGGGCACGGCTGTGTCAAGCTGTTCTGCACCACGTTTCCCTAGGTGAACGGAGTCACACAGGGGAGGTACTGCTCCGTGTCCTTCGTCAAGAAATAGAATCCTGGCTTTCTCCCCGACAACTCAAAATCAAAACCATGGTGACCGACAACGGGAAGAACATTGTGTCGGTGCTGCGTCAAGGAAGGCTGAGCCATGTGCCCTGAATGGCACACGTGTTCAATCTGGTTGTCAAGCAGTTCCTGAAGTCTTCCACCCATCTGAAAGACATCCTAAAAATGTCCAGGAAACTTTGCATGCGCTTCAGCCACTCGTGCACCGCAAAGCACACCCTCCTTAAGCTGCAGCAGCAGATCGGCATCCCCCAACATAGGCTGATATGCAACGTTTCCATCCATTGGCATTCCACCCTCCATATATTGGACCGACTGTACGAACAGATAAAGGCCATCAGCGATTTTTTAATTGATTGCTGCAAGGGGGTGCTCCGGGGAACAGTTTTGGGCCTGTTTGGTGTGGCCCACCTTCTCCCTTTTGCTATCCCACTGCCTCTTCCAGCCTGTTGCGGTGCTACAGATCCCTCCCCCTCTGTACTGCTGTCCTCGCTCGACTTGCCACCTTACCAGGTTGGGTCAGTGACTTCATCGTCCAGCACCTCCTATTCCACTTCCTCACTCTGGTCATCCTCCTGACTTGTTGACCTAACAGTAACCTCAGTAATTGACAACTGTGTCTCATCCTCATCATGAACCTCTTGAGACACTAATTGTGGTTGACTTATTGGCAACTGTGTCTCATCATCATCATCATCCACCTTGTGAAACACTAATTGTCGTTCCCCACCGTCATGTTTTTCTGACTGTGGATGCTCCAGAGTTTGGGAATCAGGGCACAAGATCTCCTCATGTCTCTCTTCAAGCAGGCTTAGCGATAGGCCAAAATTAAGGAATGGCGATGAATACAGCTCCTCTGAATATCTGAGTGTGGGATCACTTGCTTGCCAAGTCTCTCCATGGTGGGTTGAAGGAGTATCATGGTGAGGATTCTGCTGACCAGACTCTTGGCTACTGAGAGTGGACTTTGTGGAAGACAGGGTGGTGCTTAACTGGCTGGAAGCATTATCTGCTGCAATCCAACTGACCACCTGGTCGCACTGGTCTGACTTCAAGAGTGGTGTCCTGCGCCGCCCTGCAAACTGGCACATGAAGCTAGGTATCGTGCATGAGTGTGTTTCTTGTGCTCTGGCAGCAGGCACAGTTTCACCGCGACCAAAGCCACGGCCTCTGCACGCACACCATCAGCAGCACGGCCACTTCCCCGTCCCTTACTGCTCGCCTTGCACATATTAAATGGTATATATGCTTGCAAGTAAGTCACACGTACAGTAGCACAGGTTTTGTAAGTGTATGCACAAATAAAGTTCACAGAATAGAACAGATATTTTTAGGATGCGCACATGTTAAACAGGAGGTATAGCGCAAGTAATGTCGCTGTCACCACTGCCTAATAAAAAATTACACTGAATTAATGTCACTGATATTTAGGATGCGCACACGTTAAAGAGGAGGTATAGCGCAAGTAATGTCGCTGTCATCACCGCCTAATAAAAAATTACACTGAATTAATGTCACTGAAATTTAGTTTGCACAAACGTTATAAAGGAGGTATAGCGCAAGAAATGTCGCTGTCGACACTAGAGTTGAGCGGACACCTGGATGTTCGGGTTCGGCAGGTTCGAACGAAATTGGAAAAAAAATTCGGGTTTGGGACCCGAACTTGACCCCGAACCCGAACCCCATTGAAGTCAATGGGGACCCGAACTTCTGAGCACTAAAATGGCTGTAAAAATGTCATGGAAAGAGCTAGAGGGCTGCAAAAGGCAGCAAAATGTGCTTAAGAGCATGGCAAATGCTCTGCAAACAAATGTGGATAGGGAAATAAATAAAAAAACATAAAAGACCTTAAAAAAAAAAAAATTAGGAATGATGTAGGAGGAAGAGGTTGAGGAGGCGGTGAATGGGTGGATGTGGCCGTGTAGGCTCACGTGGCGGTCTAGGTGGAAGCGGCAGCGAAGGAGGAATAGGTAGCCAACACAGATGTGTGTTATTTAGCATTTTTACATAAGGGTATCACACAAAATATTGGGACATAAAAAATAAAAAAAAAGGAATAAATGCACTTGAATACAAGGATGGATGGTTGAGACTGTTAGAACTGTCTATTCTGCACAAGGTACAGACAAGTCCTGAGGGATCCAAGCCTAGTTCATTTGAATGAACGTGAGCTTGTCCACGTTGGCTGTGGACAGGCGGCTGCGTCTGTCTGTAATGACGCCTCCTGCCGTGCTAAATACACGTTCAGAGAGTACACTGGCTGCAGGGCAGGCCAGCACCTCCAAGGCATACAGGGCAAGCTTTGGCCACGTGGACAATTTGGAGATCCAGAAGTTGAATGGGGCAGAACTATCAGTCAGTACGTGTAGTCGTGTGCACAGGTACTGTTCCACCATGTTATTCAAATGCTGCCGCCTGCTAACACGCTCCATATCAGCAGTTGGGGCCGGTTGTTGCGGCGAGGTGACAAAGCTTTTCCTCATGTCGGCAATGCTAACCCTGCCTTCTGAGGTGCTGGCCCTGACACAGCTGCGTTGGAGACCTCTTCCTCCTCCCCTGCCTTCGCCTTGTGCTTCCACTTGTCCCCCGGCATTAGTCGGGAATGCTCTCATGAGCGTGTCTACCAGCGTGCGCCTGTAGTCGTGCATCTTCCAATCACGCTCCAGTGAGAGAATTAAGGACGGCACATTGTCTTTGTAACGGGGATCCAGCAGGGTGGCAACCCAGTAGTCAGCACACGTTAAAATGTGGGCAACTCTGCTGTCGTTGCATGTAGTCGCTCATGTGTGCCAGGCTGCCCAGAGGTAAGGACAAGCTGTCCTCTGTGGGAGGCGTATCGTCTGCGTCCTCTGTATCCCTCCAGCCATGCACCAGTGATGGGGCCGAGCTTCGTTAGATGCCACCCCGCTGTGAACATGCTTCCTCCCCATCATCCTCCTTCTCCTCCTCATCCTCCTCCTCCTCATCCTCCAGTAGTGGGCCCTGGCTGGCCTAATTTGTACCTGGCCTCTGCTGTTGCAAAAATCCTCTTTCTGAGCCACTTCTAAAAGACTGGCCTGAAAGTGTTAGAGATGACCCCTCTTCCTCCTCCTTGTCCTGGGCCACATCCTCTTCCATCATCGCCCTAAGTGTTTTCTCAAGGAGACATAGAAGTGGTATTGTAACGCTGATAACGGCGTCATCGCCACTGGCCATGTTGGTGGAGTACTCGAAACAGCGCAACAGGGCACACAGGTCTCGCATGGAGGCCCAGTCATTGGTGGTGAAGTGGTGCTGTTCTGCAGTGCGACTCACCCGTGCGTGCTGCAGCTGAAACTCCACTATGGCCTGCTGCTGCTCGCACAGTCTCTCCACTCTCCAGAGTTCCACCTGGTGGGCACGTCGCATATGAGGCGGTTAGCGGGAAGGCTGAAGTTACGCTGTAGAGCAGACAGCCTAGCGGCGGCAGGATGTGAACGTCAGAAGCGCGCACAGACGGCCCGCACTTTATGCAGCAGCTCTGACATGTCGGGGTAGTTGTGAATGAATTTCTGCACCACCAATTTCAGCACATGCGCCAGGCAAGGGATGTACGTCAAATCGGCTAGTCCCAGAGCTGCAATGAGATTTCGCCCATTATCGCACACTACCAGGCCGGGCTTGAGGCTCACTGGCAGCAACCACTCGTCGGTCTATTGTTCTATACCCCGCCACAACTCCTGTGCGGTGTGGGGCATGTCCCCCAAACACATCAGTTACAGAACGGCCTGCTGACGTTTACCCCTGGCTGTGCTGAAGTTGGTAGTGAAGGTCTGTCGCTGACCGGATGAGGAGGTGGTAGAAGAGGAGGAGGAAGCCGAGTAAGAAGAGGAGGCAACAGGAGGCAAAGAATGATGCCATGCGATCCTTGGTGGCGGAAGGACGTACGACAAACAGCTCTCCGCCTGGGGCCCAGCCGCCACTACATTTACCCAGTTTGCAGTTAGGGAGATATAGCGTCCCTGGCCGTGCTTACTGGTCCACGTATCTGTGGTTAGGTGGACCTTGCCACAGATGGCGTTGCGCAGTGCACACTTGATTTTATCCGATACTTGGCTGTGCAGGGAGGGCACGGCTCTCCTGGAGAAGTAGTGGCGGCTGGGAACGACCTACTGGGGGACAGCAAGCGACATGAGCTGTTTGAAGCTGTCCGTCTCCGCCATCCTGAATGATAGCATTTCAAAGGCCAGTAGTTTGGAAATGCTGGCATTCAGGGCCAGGGATCGAGGGTGGCTAGGTGGGAATTTACGCTTTCTATCAAAGGTTTGTGAGATGGAGAGCTGAACGCTTCCGTGTGACATGGTGGAGATGCTTTGTGACGGAGGTGGTGTTGACACAGTCTCTGTTTTCTGGGCGGCAGGTGCCAACTTTCCTCCAGAGGCTGAGGAAGAGGCCGAGGCAGCAGCAGAAGAGGGAGCAGGAGGGGCCTGAGCCCTTTCTTGGTTTTGAAGGTGCTTACTCCACTGCAGCCTGTGTCTCACATATAGATGCCTGGTCATGCAGGTTGTGCTAAGGTTCAGAACGTTAATGCCTCGCTTCAGGCTCTGATGGCACAGCGTGCAAACCACTCAGGTCTTGTCGTCAGCACATTGTGTGAAGAAGTGCCATGCCAGGGAACTCCTTGAAGCTGCCTTTGGTGTGCTCGGTCCCTGTTGACGGTGGCCAGTAGCAGGCAAACAGTTTTGGCGACGGCTGCTCTGCTTTTGCACCCTGCTCCCGCTTTTGCTACGCTGTTGGCTCGGTCTCACCACTGCCTCTTCCTCCGAACTCTGAAAGTCAGTGGCACGACCTTCATTCCATGTGGGGTCTAGGACCTCACCGTCCTCTGCATCGTCTTCCACCCAGTCTTCCTCCCTGACATCCTTTTCGGTCTGCACACTGCAGAAAGACGCAGCAGTTGGCACCTGTGTTTTGTCATAATCAGAGACGTGCTGAGGTGGTATTCCCATGTCCTCATCAGGAAACAAAGGTGGTTGTGCATCAGTGCATTCTATGTCTTCCACCCATGGGGAAGGGCTAGGTGGATGCCCTTGGTAAACCCTGCCTGCAGAGTCTTCAAACAGCATAAGAGACTGCTGCATGACTTGAGGCTCAGGCAGGTTCCCCGATATGCACGGGGGTGATGTGACAGACTGACGGGCATGGGTTTCAGGCGCCACCTGTGCGCTTTCTGCAGAAGACTGGGTGGGAGATAATGTGAACGTGCTGGATGCACTGTCGGCCACCCAATTAACTAGCGCCTGTACTTGCTCAGGCCTTACCATCCTTAGAACGGCATTAGGCCCGACCAAATATCGCTGTAGCTTCTGGCGGCTACTGGGACCTGAGGTAGTAGGTTCAGTAGGACGTGTAGCTGTGGCAGAATGGCCACATCCTCTCCCTGCACCAGATGTTCCACCAACACCACGACCATGACCGCGTCCCTTATTAGATGTTTGCCTCATAGTTAGCGTTCACAAGCAAAGTAAAAAGTGGAAAAGTCTGTTAAAAATAATTAACCACCAATAAAAACCCTGATGTAGGGTATTGCACTAATAAAATAATTTTTAACTCTATATGACAGCGGTATTTGTGGCCTTAATTTCACAGTAACCTATGCACGTCTAATCCCAGATGTGCAGTGTATCAGAGGGTTTTTTCACTCCAGTAAGCACAAAGCCGTATTTCTGGCCTAAATGTGACACTCACTTATGCACGTCTAATCCCAGATGTGCAGTATATCAGAGGGTTTTTTCACCCCAGTATGCAAAAAGTCGTATTTCTGACCTAAATGTGACACTCACTTATGCATATCTAATCCCAGATGTGCAGTATATTAGAGGGTTTTTTCACCCCAGTAAGCAAAAAGATGTATTTCTGGCCTAAATTTGACACTCACTTATGCACGTCTAATCCCAGATGTGCAGAATATCAGAGGGTTTTTTCACCCCAGTAAGCACAAAGATGTATTTCTGGCCTAAATGTGACAATCACTTATGCACGTCTAATCCCAGATATGCAGTATATTAGAGGGTTTTTTTCACCCAAGTAAGCAAAGAGATGTATTTCTGGCCTTAATGTGACAGTCACTTATGCATGTCTAATCCCAGATGTGCAGTATATTAGAGGGGTTTTTCACCCCAGTAAGCACAAAGCCGTATTTCTGGCCTAAATGTGACACTTACTTATGCACGTCTAATCCCAGATGTGCAGTATATTAGAGGGTTTTTTAGAGGGTAAGCAAAAATAAATAAAGCTATTAAAAAATTACATTGAATTAATGTCACTGATATTTCGGATGCGCTAATGTTATACTGGAGATGTAGCGCAGGTAATGTAGTCGCCACCAGCAGCAAAAAAAATTGAGATATAGCGCAGGTCGCCACTCTGTGGTATCCTGATGCTGCTGCTGCCATCTCTACATTATGTCACCTTTCCACTCTGTGGTATCCTCCTACTGCCATCTCCACACTATGTCACCTTGCTACTCTGTGGTATCCTGCTGCTGCTACTGCCATCTTCACACTATGTCTCCTTGCCACTCTGTGGTATTCTCCTGCTGCTGCTGCCATCTCCACACTATGTCACCTTGCCACTCTGTGGTCTTATGATGCTACTACTGCTGCCACCATCTTAACATTATGTCACCTTGCCACTCTGTGGTATCCTCCTGCTGTGGCTGCCTTCATATCTACACTATTTCACCTTGCCACTCTGTGGTCTCCTGATGCTGCTGCTGATGAAGATGACATCTCCACACTGTTACCTTGTCACTCTGTGGTATCCTTCTGCTGCTGCTGCCATATCCACACTATTTCACCTTGCCATTTTGTGGAATCCTGATGCTGCTGCTGCCATCTCCACACTATGTCAGCTTGCCACTCTGTGGTATCCTGATGCTGCTGCTTCTGTCATCTCCACACTATGTTATCTTGCCACTCTGTCATATCCTCTTGCTGCTGCTACTGCCATCTCTACACTATGTCACCTTGCCTCTCTGTGGTATTCTCCTGCTGCTGCCATATTCACACTGTCACCTTGCCACTCTGTGGCATCCTCCTGCTTCTGCTGTTGCCGTATCCACACTATGTCACCTTGCCACTCTGTGATCTTCTGATGCTGCTGCCATGTCCACACTATGTGACCTTGCCACTTTGTGGTATCCTCCTGCTGCTGCCGCTGCCATGTCCACACTATGTCACCTCGCCACTCTGTGTTATCCTCCTGCTGCCATCTCCACACTATGTCACCTTGCCACTCTGTGGTCTCCTGATGCTGCTGCCATATCTACACTATGTCACCTTGCCACTCTGTGATCTTCTGATGCTGCTGCCATGTCCACACAATGTGACCTTGCCACTGTGTGGTATCCTCCTGCTGCTGCTGCGATCTCCACACTATGTCACCTTGCCACTGTGTGATCTCTTTATGCTGCTGCCATATCCACACTATGTCACCTTGCCACTCTGTGATATCCTTCTGGTGTGGCTGCTGTCGCCACCTCCAGAGTCTGTCATTGGGCCACTCTGTGGCATCCTCCTGATGCTGCTGCTGCCACCTCCAACCACTGTCATTGGGCAACTCTGCAAACTCCTCATGCTGCTGCTAACTCCAGACTCTGTCATTGTTCCACTCTGTGGCCTCCTGCTACTGCTGCTGTTGCCACCACCTCCACACTCTGTCATTGGGCTTTGTGGTCTACTCATGCTGCTTTCACCTTATCAATATGTCATAGGCAGGGGCGTAGCTAAAGGCTCATGGGCCCTAGTGTGAGTTCAGCTGGGCCCCCCCTTCCCTCAGTGCTTTGTGGCCAGGGAGGCAAAAAATAAAGGAGCCCCCCCCCTCATGCCAAATTCTTGACTTAACCCCTTCCCTCCAGCCAGAAGTGTAACTTGACCAGCATACACCTTCTATAATCCCGGTGTCGTCTTCTGCGACACAAGGGTCTTTTGGCTCCCTCAGGCTCTTGGGCCCGCTACCTCCTCTGCACCCCCTATAGCTACGCCCCTGGTAATAGGTCCACTCTGTTGACTTCTCATGCTGTTCCCACCCTCCCCACTTCATGAATGGGCCACTATTATGCCTTTCAGCCTGGCTGACATCATGATTTATTTGACCTTTATTCTGATCTGTCAGAAGGAAGGAAAAATGAGACGCACAACGGATCCTGTCTGTGAAGCAGCTGTAAGGCCTGTATGGTCCCATCAGAATTGGCTTATGATTTGGTAGCCAAAAGCAAGAGTGGGTACAAAACACAGAGGACATGCAAATATCCCATTCACGTGTCATCTCTGTTTTAGATCCACTCCTGTTTTTTTTTTTTGGGCATTAGCAATACTGATGGATTATTTTTGCAAATCCTGTCCGAGTGAATGCTTATGCTCCACAGACAGGAACCTTTTTTTGTGGGTTATTGTTCTGATGGATCAGAGGAGGGTAAATTAATCAGTGACGTCAACACAAACTTTCTGCTGACACCCTCTACACTCTGTCATTGGGCTCTACTTGTATAAGTGTTTAATAGAACAGGTTCTGTAGACATCTATGTGGAATCAGTTGGTGACAGCGTAAAAGGAGTACACTTCTTCTTGGCGCTATCATCGACCTGTAAGGCTGAGTACATACTTGAGTTATTTGGTCAGTTTTGGCTCCGTGACTGCCCTAATAATTGAAGTGTGCAGTGATTCTAAGTGCGACGCCTGTCATCTGCATGTCATACTGACTCACAGTATTATTTCACTGCCAAAGAAGACTCCCTATACGTGTTACTACAAGGCACAGAGTCCTACACCACTATAATGGCTCTCAGCGGCCAGGAAATAGTTGATTTTTACCATAATTCAAAGAAAAAATGTGGGGGATTGAGTCAGCACAACCCTGTATGTGGTGCACATTACTATGGCGGAATACATATACAAATGGAAAATACAAATGTGATAGCACTCTACATCCAGCATTCTGCCCTGCCTCCATGCTGGATGAGGCATTGGTGTACATTTTGGCCAAAGCGTAATAAGCCACTCACCACGTCAAGGTCGCCTCTAATGAGTGGTCCCTAACACTAGTTCCTACCTGTTCATGGGCCATGACAGCCACACAAAATCCAGGGAATGCAGGTCAGCATACACGCCAAGCACACTCTGCTTTTAACCCCGTCCGGTGCCATTACAGCTTTCATCGGACCCAGGGATGCAAGTACCAACATGCATGCTGAGCCCACCTTATACTTCTCCTGGAGCCAAATGGCTACTGGTAGGTTCTATATAAGCAGACTCAGTTTTATACTGACTTTAAAACCAGCCTCCAGGACAGATTGTGTGGTCAGGTGTGCATGACTCCAAGGAGATCGCCAAGCCTCCAATATATACTACAAAGAAAAAATGTGGGGGATTGAGTCAGCACAACCCTGTATGTGGTGCACATCACTATGGCGGAATACATATACAAACGGAAAATACAAATGTGATAGCACTCTACATCCAGCATTCTGCCCTGCCTCCATTCTGGATGAGGCATTGGTGTACATTTTGGCCAAATATGACATATTTTCAGTTGTTTTACACTTGTTTTTTATGTATATAATTCCACATGTGTTAATTCATAGTTTTGATGCCTTCATAGTCATGAAAATAAAGAAAACTCTTTGAATGAGAAGGTGTGTCCAAACTTTTGGTCTGTACTGTATATATATATTGTGACAGGACCAGGGGGAAAATGGTAGAAGGAGTTTACATTTTACCTAGGTTTCTGTCCTATACGTTCTAAAAAAGAAGCCAGGGAATTGACAGCAAGGACAACTACGTTTTCTCTTTGCAAGGGTTTTGTTAAAAAACCTGGTTAGAAGGGCCTGGCTGCTTGGAGCAGAGAGAGTTGGGTGGGTCCCTGCTCCAATTAGCCACTCCAGGTATTCAGGGTAACTGTGGCTAATCACCTTGGAACCTGAGTGTGCTATAAAAGGGCAAACAGCTCACTAGCTGCTCTCTCTCTCTTTGCTCCTGGGAAGAACCCTGCTGTGTGAGTGAAAAACAACAGTGTGTTTTGTTGATGGAGCTGGGCACAAGGCTCAGTTTCATGTAGTTAGGGACTGTTTAGGACTAGTGGCCAGACGGCCAGGTATTTCATTTGTTTTGAACTGTTTTGTTTAATATTTATTTTTTCTGCAAAAGTCAATAAAACTGGCTGAGGCCAGTTGCACCATACTTGCTTGGACTGGACTGTGTTTTATGTGCCTATAGCGCCCGTCTATCCCAGGAGACGGCGGTCCCGTGAGCTAATCCCATTACAATATATATATATGTTAATTTGTCATGAAGCGCATTAAATCAGCTATATCCTAGCCTGTAGGGAGAGTGTATCTCTGTGTACATCACTGTGCATTGTAGCAACATGTATAGCTAGTCCTTTCTGGTAGTGAAACAGTTACTCTGACAGGCAGGCACCCAAATAACAGTAGAACTAGACAGATTATTAACCCCAATTTGAGAATCAAGGCATAATACAATTGCTTATCTATGAAACAAGATGGGCAGCCAAATTTGAGAATAACAGTTAAATTACACAGCTTAATCACCCCAATTTGAGAATCAAAGCCTAATAGAATTGCTTATCTATTAACAAGGTGGACACTGTTCAACAGTGATGGCCAGTTCACAGTGTTCGCCAGCGAACACATGCGGGCTGCTATCTTTAGTAAGGTTAGACTCATGTGTCCGGCGATGCACAGGTAAACCTTTTCCTGTGCCTGTGCCGTGAGCCGGTCTGAAATCAAATGCGGTCACGGGGAGCAGGCAGTTTTTTCAGACTGGCTCGCGGCACAGGTAAGGGCTTACCTGTGCATCGCCGGACGGGTGAGTCCAACCTTACTAAAGATGGCAGCCCTCATGTGTTCGCTGGCGAACACTGCGAACTGGCCATCACTGCTGTTCAATTAGACTGACAGGGATTGATGCAAAGTGGGCTGTCTCCTATGGATCCCTTTAGCTTCAGATTACAGAGCCTGTACTATCCCTGCAGTCTCTCTATGCTCTCCCTATAGTGTGTAAAAACTCTCCCTACGATCTCCTTACACTGTCCCTGCAGTCTCCCTATCCAAAATTCCACAATTAAAGGCTCAATATTCCACAATTAAAGACTTCTTGAACACTGTCCATAGTGCTTGTCACGTCTCTCCCTATGCTCATATCAGTTAAATGGTGGAGACCACACAGGATGAGACTTTTTTAGGGCTGTGACATCACAGGGGATGGCCATCTGCTGATTGGCTGGCTGCATAGCAGTATGGGTCATATCACGTTCCCGGGATTCTTACTTTCACTTTGTAACACGTATAGCCACCATTTTAGGAAAAAAAGCATTTGTTACCATGAAGAGCGAGGAAATTTGGAATCATTGCAAATCAAAATTTTCCTAAACTTCGAATCGAATTTCACTTCAGATGTCTTTATTCGATCAACACTATATATTAGCTTTGGGGGGCAAATGATGCCTGATCTGGGCGTCATAAAGGAGCTATAACATTGCCAAAGTATAGTTTTAGTAAGCTAGAAGGGTGTTTACAATATAAAATGGGACATATGAGGACAGATTAGTGATGAGCAAGCATGCTCGGCCGAACAGCAGTTTGGCTTGAGCATTGCTATGCTTGGCACATCGCAGTGTTCGGCCAAATACTGTGTATGCTCGAGCACAATTGAACACAATTAAAATAAATGGGAGACCCGAGCATTAAACCAGGCACCCCCTGCTCTGTAGAAGAGAGGGTGTCTGGTTAACAGAAAAAGGATAGAAATTGATAGAAACACCACTGAAATAGTTTGGAAACAGCATGGGGAGGATGTCTGGATGCATCTTGGACTCCCATTACCTATGATATACAATAGACAACTACACAAAGGCTATATGCCAAAAGCCGGTTATGTGCAAGCCATCAATATATCCATGAGACAGATACAGTCAGCATACCTTACAATCGTAGCCTTGTGCACTATGAGACATTCAAAACCAGCTTTTTTGTATTTTTTTTCTCAGATAGGAACATTTACGATCTATCACTCATAAATGTTCCATCCCATCATCAAGAGACTTTATTGCATACTTTCTTATCAAGTTCTATCACTCCTAAACATTCCAACCCGTCTGAGACATTATAAACCAGCTTTCAATTGATTGAGAGCCAGTAAGCCTCAAAGTTGCTTCATAACTGTTGGATTGCTTGGGTGGACCTGCGCACCTAGATCGTTATCATTAGGGTGACAAAAACTTTTCTGATTGTCCTAACATAATATTCAATAACTTTTGAATATGCAAATTAGCTGAATCTGCTTGTTTTTCAGCTGAAATACAATTTGCATGGAAAATTTGCGCAAAAAATTCACGATTAGAATATTTGCGATTAACACTACTCATGAACAGTGCCATTTATTGGTTTCCTAGTCTTATGACAAGACTATGAATCCAATTGATGGCGCTGTTTATGACTCATGAACAGCGGCATCTATTGGTTTCATAGTCTTTTTTTTTTATATATACATTTTTATTACGTTTTGATATAATTTGCACATTTACATTCAAAGGTACATATTGGATCAAATTACAGGTCATATTCCTTTTTACAGATATGTGCAGTGAAAACAAAGATAAAACACATATAAACAGTGCAATAATCCTTTCCCTAAACATTTCCCTTCCCCCCCTAACCCTCCCCCCTTCTATACAGGTGATATGGTTTCAAGTTTTCTTTTTATTATAGGTATTCCTGGAGGTGTACAATGTCTGTTCATGACTCATGAACAGCGCCATCTATTGGCTTCATAGTCTTATGAAAAGACTATGAATTCAATAGATGGCGCTGTTCATGAGTAGTGTAGATCGTGAATATTCTAATCGTGAATTTTTTATCGCAAATTTTTCATGCAAATGTTTTTTCAGCTGAAAAACAAGGCAGATTCTGCTCATTTACATGTCTTTCCAATATGCCCATGTTTATGCAAATGAGTTTACATGACAAAACTGTATAGAAAGGTTATTGAATATTATGTTAGGACAATCAGAAAACTTTTTGTCACCCTAATGATAATGATCTAGATGTCCAGGTCCACCCAAGCCATCCAACAGATATAAAGCAACTTTGAGGCTTACTGGCTCTCAGTCAGATGATAGCTGGTTTTGAATGTCTCATAGCGCACAAGGCTGCCATTGCAAGGTATGCTGACTGTATCTGTTTCATGGATAGATTGTTGGCTTGCACATGCCTGGCTTTTGGCAAATAGCCTTCGTGTGGTTGTCTATTGTATGTCATAGGTAATAGGAGTCCAAGATGCATCCAACATCCTCCCCATGCTGTTTCCAAACCATTTTGGTGGTGTTTCCATCAATTTCTAACCTTTTTCTGTGAACCAGACACCCTCTCCTCTTCAGAGTAGGGGGTGCCTGGTTTAATGCTCAGGTTCTCCCATTGACTTCGATTGCTCTGTAGAGCACCCGAGCATCCTAATGTGTTCAGCCAGAGCACTCGAGCACTTTGGTGCTTGATCAACACTAGGACAGATAATAATATTTTGTTAGTATTGTGAACAGACAGTATACCAGATATATTTTATGCTGTAAATGGCAGGCAGTACGCAGGAAGAGTAGATGCCCCAAATTGTAATCATATATTTCTTGTGAAAATCCTTCACCAAACATTCCCTGTGTCATGCTATAGTCTCCAAAATCTCAAAGACCATCAATCCAACAAGAGAGAGGCCCTGGGCGATATTACTGGCAGGTCAATGGTGCACAAAATGAAGCATCCACACCCATGGTGCACCAAAAACATTAGTTGTTTAAAATAAAAAGAAGCATTTCTCAGTATTTTAGAGGACCAAATTTTCACAAGAAAGGTATGGTTATGTTTTGCGGCACCTAACTTACATGGCACTGTGCTTATTTTGAAACAGATTTTGGATGTGACAGATCCGCTATCAGAAAACCATCTCCCTATAACTACAGTGTACTTGAAGGTACCAACCTGTGTTTTTACTGAATAATACACTGTGAGAATGTGTTATTTTATCTAGTCGCCATGATTTATAAAGCCCTACATTTCCAAATATACAATAATGGAATATCATCAAATACTTAATGTTCCTTCATGTTTTTGCCTGGAATCCACCAATCAATACTTTTCTAGTTTTTGTGTTAGTTACATGTGGTTTTAACCAAATTTCTGTAATCCAATAACCATAGACATTGAATTGATGATGTAATTATTGTCGATTATATTTCACTCTGTACAGAAAGGCAATGATGGAACATTGACATCCTGTGTTAATAAAATAATCAATTGACCATTGCTGCTCTGCTGAGCACAAGCTAAATATTGTAATTAAATGGGTGGAATTGACTAAAAGCTGAAGTTTCTGTAAAGGTTTGGGGGTCAGAAATCGTAATTTACAACCAAGAATCTGTTTTATGTAAAGTAATATTGGATTTTACTGCCTTACCCAAAGTATGTTAAAACAGAAAATCTAGTCTGACTATATATTTAATCTAAATTTACTTTTTCATTTAAATAGCTTAATTTTCCTCCTTCTTAAAGTTCCTAAATGATTCCAAAGCTACCATCCAATGAATATGTATATAATCTTTTCAAAAAAATTCAAATTGTAAAAAAGACTAATATATATACAGTTGCAAGAAAAAGTATGTGAACCCTTTGGAATGATATGGATTTTTGCACAAATTGGTCATAAAATGTGATCTGATCTTCATCTAAGTCACAACAATAGACAATCACAGTCTGCTTAAACTAATAACACACAAAGAATTAAATGTTACCATGTTTTTATTGAACACACCATGTAAACATTCACAGTGCAGGTGGAAAAAGTATGTGAACCCCTAGACTAGTGACATCTCAAGAGCTAATTGGAGTGAGGTGTCAGCCAACTGGAGTCCAATCAATGAGATGAGATTGGAGGTGTTGGGTACAGCTGTCCTAACCTATAAAAAACACACACCAGTTCTGGATTTGCTTTTCACAAGAAGCATTGCCTGATGTGAATGATGCCTCGCACAAAAGAGCTCTCAGAAGACCTATGATTAAGAATTGTTGACTTGCATAAAGCTGGAAAGGGTTAAAAAAGTATCTCCAAAAGCCTTGCTGTTCATCAGTCCACGGTAAGACAAATTGTCTATAAATGGTGAAAGTTCAGCACTGCTGCTACTCTCCCTAGGAGTGGCCGTCCTGTAAAGATGACTGCAAGAGCACAGCGCAGACTGCTCAATGAGGTGAAGAAGAATCCTAGAGTGTCAGCTAAAGACTTACAAAAGTCTCTGGCATATGCTAACATCCCTGTTAGTGAATCTACAATATGTAAAACACTAAACAAGAATGGATTTCATGTGAGGATACCACAGAGGAAGCCACTGCTGTCCAAAAAAACCATTGCTGAACGTTTACAGTTTGCACAACAGCACCTGGATGTTCCACAGCAGTACTGGCAAAATATTCTGTGGACAGATGAAACCAAAGTTGAGTTGTTTGGAAGAAACACACAACACTATGTGTGGAGAAAAAGAGGCACAGCACACAAACATCAAAACCTCATCCCAACTGTGAAGTATGGTGGTGGGGCATCATGGTTTGGGGCTGCTTTGCTGCGTCAGGGCCTGGACGGATTTGCTATCATCGAAGGAAAAATGAATTCCCAAGTTTATCAAGACATTTTGCAGGAGAACTTAAGGCCATCTGTCCACCAGTTGAAGCTCAACAGAAGAAGGGTGTTGCAACAGGACAACGACCCAAAGCATAGAAGTAAATCAACAGAATGGCTTAAACAGAAGACCTCAACCCGATTGAGATGATGTGGCATGACCTCAAGAAAGCGATTCACACCAGATATCTCAAGAATATTGCTGAACTGAAACAGTTCTGTAAAGAGGAATGGTAAAGAATTACTCCTGAACTTTGTGCATGTCTGATCTGCAACTACAGGAAACGTTTGGTTGAAGTTATTGCTGGCAAAGGAGGTTCAACCAGTTATTAAATTTAAGGGTTCACATACTTTTTCCACCTGCACTGTGAATGTTTACATGGTGTGTTCAATAAAAACATGGTAACATTTAATTCTTTGTGTGTTATTAGTTTAAGCAGACTGATTGTCTATTGTTGTGACTTAGATGAAGATCAGATCACATTTTATGATCAATTTGTTCAGAAATCCAAATCAATCCATATCATTCCAAAGGGTTGACACACTTTTTCTTGCAACTATATATATATATATATATATATATATATATATATATATATATGTAGGAAAGAGGGCAGGCTCTAGTGCAGAGCCGAAACGTCGCCATTGCCACAAAGGGTGAATAAAGAGTGATTTATTTTTTTATCCTGGAGTGGTGCCCTCTTTCCTCTTTCCTATCTGTATTTGCGGGATTGGCTTTTCCCTGTGCGCCGTGCACCCATACTTATCTGTAGGCTGTGCTGCCTTTTTCTCACACACACACACACACACACACACACTATATATATATATATATATATATATATATATATATATATACACACAGTATATATACACTACAAAAAGTTCGGGTAAAATAAATGGAAAACGTAAAAAGTTCATGCTACAGTGATATTATATCATGAAAGTAGGGCATTTAAGTAGAAGCATGCAATGGTGATTTCCTCATCTAAAACAATTTATTGAAACAAAAGCCAACAGCCCCAACAAAATGTCGCCTGTGCCTGGTCATATGGTCAGGTACCCTTACAGGTCATCTAGCACACAGATGACACTGATGTAAACGGTTTCGAATGGTCTGACTTGACACGGGTGCCTCTCACCTCCCTTAAATGTGCCTGGAGTTGTGTGGCATTCATCATCCGGTTCCACGGGACATCAGCGGTCATCAGTTTGGGATGTGGCTAAAGGATGCCCACTTCTATGCCTTTTTGAGACTCTTTCAGTCTCTCTGTATCTCTGTTGCAACCTGCTGATGAAACTCTGTGACACTCTTAGCTTAGTGGCCACTTCCGTCTGAGAACATCCTGCTTGAAGCCTTGCAATGGAGAAGTACGATTGATTTATTGTTAGGTGTCATCTTGGTCTTATGATGTCACAATGTGGACAGTATGATGAGGAGGACTGTTTTAATACCAATTCTAATTGAACCAGGAAATTTATTGGGCGATTCATGCATTAAACACCTGTTGTGAATTTTCCTGTTAAGCTCCTTGTTAGAGGACTGCAAGTTGTGCAAAAGTACTGAAACATTGAACAGTTGGACATGTGCATTCAAAAGTTTAGAGAAGTTCCTGTAAAAGTTAGAGTGTATTTTAGGTTCATCCTGAAATTTTAACCACAAGCCAAATACCCCTAACTTTTTGTCATTAGTGTATATATACAGTTGCAAGAAAAAGTATGCGAACCCTTTGGAATGATATGGATTTCTGCACAAATTGGTCATAAAATGTGATCTGATCTTCATCTAAGTCACAATAGACAATCACAGTCTACTTAAACTAATAATACACAAAGAATTAAATGTTACCATGTTTTTATTGAACACACCATGTAAACGTTCCCAGTGCAGGTGGAAAAAGTATGTGAACCCCTAGACTAATGACATCTCCAAGAGCTAATTGCAGTGAGGTGTCAGCCAACTGGAGTCCAATCAATGAGATGAGATTGGAGGTGTTGGCTGCCCTGCCCTATAAAAAACACACACCAGTTCTGGGTTTGCTTTCACAAGAAGCATTGCCTGATGTGAATGATGCCTCTCACAAAAGAGCTCTCAGAAGACCTATGATTAAGAATTGTTGACTTGCATAAAGCTGGAAAGGGTTAAAAAAGTATCTCCAAAAGCCTTGCTGTTCATCAGTCCACGGTAAGACAAATTGTCTATAAATGGAGAAAGTTCAGCACTGCTGCTACTCTCCCTAGGAGTGGCCGTACTGTAAAGATGACTGCAATGGCACAGCGCAGACTGCTCAATGAGGTGAAGAAGAATCCTAGAGTGACAGCTAAAGACTTACAAAAGTCTCTGGCATATGCTAACATCCCTGTTAGCAAATCTACGATACGTAAAACACTAAACAAGAATCGATTTCATGTGAGGATACCAAAGAGGAAGCCACTGCTGTCCAAAAAAAACATTGATGCACATTTACAGTTTGCACAAGAGCACCTGGATGTTCCACAGCAGTACTGGCAAAATATTCTGTGGACCGATGAAACCAAAGTTGAATTGTTTGGCAGAAACACACAACACTATGTGTGGAGAAAAAGAGGCACAGCACACCGACATCAAAACCACATCCCAACTGTGAAGTATGGTGGTTGGGGCATCATGGTTTGGGGCTGCTTTACTGCGTCAGGGCCTCGACGGATTGATATCATCGAAGGAAAAATGAATTCCCAAGTTTATCAAGACATTTTGCAGGAGAACTTAAGGCCATCTGTCCACCAGCTGAAGCTCAACAGAAGATGGGTACAGGACAACGACCCAAAGCATAGAAGTAAATCAACAACAGAATGGCTTAAACAGAAGAAAATACATCTTCTGGATTGGCCCAGTCAGAGTCCTGACCTCAATCCGATTGAGATGCTGTGGCATGACCTCAAGAAAGCGATTCACACCAGACATCCCAAGAATATTGCTGAACTGAAACAGTTCTGTAAAGAGGAATGGTTAAGAATTACTCCTGACCGTTGTGCACGTGTGATCTGCCACTACAGGAAACGTTTGGTTGAAGTTATTGATGCCAAAGGAGGTTCAACCAGTTATTAAATCCAAGAGTTCACATACTTTTTCCACCTGCACTGTGAATGTTTACATGGTGTGTTCAATAAAAACATGGTAACATTTAATTATTTGTGTGTTATTAGTTTAAGCAGACTATGATTGTCTATTGTTGTGACTTAGATGAAGATCAGATCACATTTTATGACCAATTTGTGCAGTAATCCATATCATTCCAAAGGGTTCACATACTTTTTATTGCAACTGTATATATATATACACTCACCTAAAGAATTATTAGGAACACCTGTTCTATTTCTCATTAATGCAATTATCTAGTCAACCAATCACATGGCAGTTGCTTCAATGCATTTAGGGGGGTGGTCCTGGTCAAGACAATCTCCTGAACTCCAAACTGAATGTCAGAATGGGAAAGAAAGGTGATTTAAGCAATTTTGAGCGTGGCATGGTTGTTGGTGCCAGACGGGCCGGTCTGAGTATTTCACAATCTGCTCAGTTACTGGGATTTTCACACACAACCATTTCTAGGGTTTACAAAGAATGGTGTGAAAAGGGAAAAACATCCAGTATGCGGCAGTCCTCTCGGCGAAAATGCCTTGTGGATGCTAGAGGTCAGAGGAGAATGGGCCGACTGATTCAAGCTGATAGAAGAGCAACGTTGACCGAAATAACCACTCGTTACAACCGAGGTATGCAGCAAAGCATTTGTGAAGCCACAACACGTACAACCTTGAGGCAGATGGGCTACAACAGCAGAAGACCCCACCGGGTACCACTCATCTCCACTACAAATAGGAAAAAGAGGCTACAATTTGCACGAACTCACCAAAATTGGACTGTTGAAGACTGGAAAACTGTTGCCTGAGTCTCGATTTCTGTTGAGACATTCAAATGGTAGAGTCCGAATTTGGCGTAAACAGAATGAGAATATGTATCCATCCTCTGATGGCTACTTCCAGCAGGATAATGCGCCATGTCACAAAGCTCAAATCATTTCAAATTGGTTTCTTGAACATGACAATGAGTTCACTGTACTAAAATGGCCCCCACAGTCACCAGATCTCAACCTAATAGAGCATCTTTGGGATGTGGTGGAACGGGAGCTTCGTGCCCTGGATCTGCATCCCTGAAATCTCCATCAACTGCAAGATGCTATCCTATCAATATGGGCCAACATTTCTAAAGAATGCTATCAGCACCTTGTTGAATCAATGCCACGTAGAATTAAGGCAGTTCTGAAGGCAAAAGGGGGTCCAACACCGTATTAGTATGGTGTTCCTAATAATTCTTTAGGTGAGTGTATATATATATATATATATATATATATATATATATATATATGTACTCATTAATAAAAATAATGCACCAATAAGGAGTTATTGCAATTGAATGAAGCTTTCTATGTGTGAATAAAATGATGATATATGTAAGTGATTACAATATTAAAATGAAAGCATAAGTTTATTGGGGAAAACAATACAATTGAAAGGAGACTCTAGTACCTCTACTCCAGATACAAGATGGGATACGGATGACCATTGAGGTATACAGGTTCCATGTGGTATCCTGCAGCACATCTGCCCACAGATGTTGCAGCTGGGCCTGTAGATTTGCTTTGATGGGTGGGCACATATCTTTTTTGATCAAAATATATTTGCTAAGAACCTCATACTTATCATATAAGGGTACTTTCACACTTGCGGCAGAGGATTCCGGCAGGCAGTTCCGTCGGCTTCCCGGATGTGTCAAAACGTATGCAAACTGATGGCATTTGTCAGACGGATCAGGATCCTGATCCGTCTGACAAATGCATTAAAATGCCGGGTCCGTCTCTCCGGTGTCATCTGGAAAAACGGATCCGGACTTTTTTTTTTTTCAGAACACTCGGGGCAGGATCCGGCATTAATGCATTTCAATAAAAAAAAATGCCGGATCCGGCATTCCAGCAAATGTCCCGGAATTTTGGACGCAGTTAAAACCGCAGCATGCTGCGGTATTATTTCCGTCCTGAAAAGTCAAAAAGACTGAACTGAAGACATCCTGATGCATCCTGAATTGATTGCTCTCCATTGTAACGGTCACGTCCACACACACACAGGGGGAAGAGTAGCGACCACTGCGCTCCACCCTCACCCCTGGCCCTGCCTACTTGCCTCACGAGTCCTGATGACAGGGGACAACTGGACGGCAGTCCCTAACTTAGGATATGTGCAGGGAAGACAGACAAGACAAAATACGGAACATGAACGGACCGGGTCAGAACCAAGAGAGCTACGCAGTACAACGGATTAAGCAAAGAATGGTCAGGAGAAGCCGGGGTCAAATACCAGGAGAGTAGCGAAGTACAAGAGGAGTCCTAAGAGAGTAGTCAGGTGGGAGCCGAGGTCACAATACCAGGATGGATGCGCAGTACAGGAGGAGCAGGCAGAGGATCGTCAGGGAACAGGATCAGGTAAGCATTCAGTAGTCCAACAAATAGCCAGTTACCTAGAAATTAACAGGCAACCTGTAGCCAGCAGGCTGCCTGTATTTATAGTGGGGAGTGAGGGTCATGTGATGTGGCCAGCGTCACATGACCGACAGGCCAACCAGTCGAGCACCGAGTGATCAGCTCGGCGCTCAAGGCAGACTAGGAGCAGGGAGCCACCCAGCCAGCAAAGCCACCCTGGGAATGAGGTCAAGCAAAAATCCTCATTCCCAAAGCTAAGCAACAGGTCTGCGGGCAATGGGGGACCAAGTGCACCTTCGGAACCCTGTGACAGTACCCCCCCTTTTACGAGGGGCCACCGGACCCGACTTCAGGCGATGGCTTTTCAGGGTGTTCTAAATGAAATTTACGAACAAGTCTAGGAGCATGAACCTCCCTAGCAGGTACCCAAGATCTCTCTTCAGGTCCATACCCCTTCCAGGGAATCAGGTACTGTAAGGCATTACTACCGGTTCAAAATATTTTTTAAGCAGAGATTTATGGAACACATTATGAATGTGGAAATGACTTGGGCAGCTCCAACCTAAAAGATACCGGGTTAATCACCTCCATGATCTTATATGGTCCAATAAAACGAGGAGCAAATTTTTTAGAAGTTACCTTGAGAGATAGATTCTTGGAGGACAACCATACTTTATCCCCAACCTGAAAGTTCACCCCCCTTGAACGTCTCCTATCGGCCTTGAGTTTTTGAGAACTTTGAGCCTTTTCTAGGTTCGATTGAACCCGGGCCCAAACTGTGCACAGTTCGGAGGAGAGTTTATCTGCTTCAGGGTTAGAGGAGGAGACGGACGACCCAGAATGAAAATGGGGATGAAAACCATGGTTACAAAAGAAAGGGGAGACCCCAGCAGAAGAATTGACACGGTTATTCAAAGCAAATTCAGCCAACGGAAGGAATTTGACCCATAATTGCTGGTCATCAGCAACATACAACCTGCCCATTACTCTCAGGATGGTAGGCGGAAGAAAAAGACAATGAAATTTGACATCTTTGACAGAAGGCCCTCCAGAATTTGGACACAAACTGCACACCCCTGTCAGAAACAATGTTTTCCGGGATGCCATGTAAACAAACAATCTCTCTTACAAAAATAGACGCCAGGGTTTTAGCATTCGGAAGTTTAGACAGGGGAATGAAATGAACCATCTTGCTAAACCTATCGACCACTACCCAAACCACAGTCTTACCCTCCGCCAGCGGTAGGTCAGTTATAAAGTCCATCGAGATATGGGACCAGGGTCTACTGGGAATGGGTAGGGGTCGTAGGTTACCAGCAGGGCGAGTCCTAGGTGTCTTAGACCTGGCACAAATCTCACAGGCTGACACGTAGGACTTGACATCCCTGGTCAGAGTGGGCCACCAATAGGATCTAGAAACCAGATCCTTAGTGCCCTCAACACCCGGATGTCCACAAAAGGCAGAATCGTGACACTTCCCCAACAGCTGGAGACGAAATTGTACGGGAACAAACAACTTATCTGTTGGGGTGGATGCCGGTGCCAGATGTTGTTCAGCCTTAATGCGAGCCGAGATCCTGGGTTAGAGCTGCTAAGAAGATGTTTGCTGGTAGGATGGATTCAGGCGGCGTCTCAGTGGGTTGAAAGGCATGGAAGCTTCGGGATAATGCGTCTGCTTTCACATTTTTTACTTCCCGGCCTGAACGTAATGGAGAAATCAAAACGGGTAAAAAACAGAGCCCATCGGGCTTGTCGGGGATTCAACCTCTTAGCCGACTCGAGAAATATTAGGTTTTTATGATCAGTGACAACAGTTACTCGATGCCTTGCCCCCTCCAAAAAATGCCTCCACTCCTCAAATACCCATTTAATAGCCAGCAGCTCCCTATTCCCAATGTCGTAGTTTCTCTCCGTGGGAGAGAATTTCCTGGAGAAGAAGGCACACGGTCTCAGGTTAGTGAGGCTAGCAGGACCCTGTGAAAGAACTGCTCCTGCGCCGTCCTCGGACGCATCTACCTCCACAATAAAGGGTCTCTCCTGATCAGGCTGGATCAGAATAGGAGCACTACTAAATGCCTTTTTTAATGTTTCAAATGAAGAAATGGCCTTGGTAGACCAATTCTCCAAATCCGCCCCTTTCTTAGTAAGGTCGGTCAATGGCTTAGCAATTACAGAAAAATTCATGAAAAATTTACGATAGTAATTAGCGAAACCCAAAAACCGTTGTAAAGCCTTTAAGGATGAAGGCCTTACCCATTCCTTAATTGCTAAAACCTTACCAGGATCCATCTTAAAGGCGTGAGGAGTCAAAACATGCCCTAGAAACAGTATCTACTGTACACTAAAGACACATTTCTCTTGCTTAGCGGATAGCTGGTTCTCCCTCAACACCTCTAATACTTGTTTGACATGAGACACATGAGATTCGAAATCAGGAGAGAATATCAAAATGTCGTCAAGATAGACAATAATAAATTTACCTAAAAACTCTCTAAGAATATCGTTCATTAAGTTTTGGAACACAGCTGGGGCATTGCTGAGTCCAAAAGGCATCTATCGGAGTATTGAACGCTGTCTTCCATTTGTCTCCCTCCTTGATTCGGATTAGATTGTATGCCCCTTTCAGGTCAATCTTGGAAAACCAGGTTGCCCCCAGAACCTGGTTAAATAAATCCGGAATCAATGGGAGAGAGTATCTATTTTGGACAGTGCTCTTATTTAGTCTCCGGTAATCAATACAAGGCCTAAGACCACCATCCCTCTTTTTAACAAAGAAAAACCCTGCTCCCATAGGAGAGACTGAAGGTCTAATATGCCCATTAGCAAGGCTCTCCTTAATATAATCTTCCATAGCCTTGCGTTCAGGCCCTGAAAGATTATAAATTCGCCCTTTAGGAAATTCGGCACCCTCTATTAGCTCTATGGCGCAATCATACGGTCTATGGGGCGGTAGAACCTCTGGAATAGGGGATGAGAATACATCAGAATATTCTTTAATAACTGAAGGTAATGTATTAGACCTTACTGAAACCCCAGCCTGGACCACGGACAAGCATGAGTCACACTTAGGTCCCCATTTCACCAACTCTCCTTTGAACCAATCAATTGTGGGGTTATGTAAACGGAGCCAAGGCAACCCTAGTACCACCTCAACCGGTAGGTTCTCCAAGACAAAAAGAGAACATCTCTCAGAGTGGCACACACCCACGGTCAGAGAAATTTCAGAGGTACATGACCTCACCGTACCACCAATCAGGGGAGTAGCATCAATAGCCATGACATGGATAGGTGTAGGTAAAGCAAACATTGGAATACCCAATGTACTAGCAAATTCTAAGTCAATAAAGCTGGCCGCTGAACCGGAATCAATAAAAGCCTTACCCGGCCACTTATTAACCCCCAGAGAAATTGTTATGGGTACCAAAAGCTTATATTTAGAAAAATCAGGGTGTACCTGGTCTTTAGGTTGTCTTGCCTTAGGAGACTTGTCAGAGAGGACCCTCTTAGGACACTTGTTGATCCAATGGCCAGGATCTCCACAGTAGAAGCACTCTCCACGTCTGCGACGAAGATTACCCCGGGTCATGCCAACCTGCATGGGATCCTCGGTGGAGACCTCAGTGTTGTCCCTGGAAAAGGCCTCTGGCTGGACCACCATCTGAGAACAGAACCGTCTTTCCTGTCGTCTCTCTCTAACTCGTCGGTCAAGTCGGACAACTAGGGTCATCATCTCCTCTAAGGTCTCTGGAACTTGATAACTGACTAATAGATATTTTAAAATATCAGACAGACCAGACCTAAACTGACTCTTCAGGGCTGGTTCATTCCATCCAGAGGGGACACACCACCGTCTGAATTGGGTGCAATACTCCTCCGCAGGGAGATGGCCCTGAACCAGTGCCCTAAGAGCCGTCTCGGCTACCAGGGCCCTGTCTGGTTCGTCATAGAGGGTACCCAGGGCCTGAAAAAAAACCTCCACGGAAGTCAGACAACTGGCCCCAGGAGGTAACGAGAATGCCCAGTCCTGGGGATCACCCTGTAGTAGAGAAATAATAATCCCCACGCGTTGGCTCTCGGGACCAGAGGACACGGGGCGCAAACGGAAGTAGAGTTTGCAACTCTCCTTAAAGGAGAGAAACCTCCTCCGGTCTCCAGAAAAGGGTTCTGGGAGCTTGATCTGGGGTTCAACATGTGGACTGGGGGGCAGAGGAGTGGAAGAACCTTGCCCTAACTCAAAAGAACGGAGTTTCCCTCCTAGCTCCTGCACCATCTGTGTCAAGTTAGAGACATGGTCAGTCAGGGTAATAAGAGGATTCATGATACAGTGGTTGTTGGGCCTGTTAATCTATAATGGTCACGCCCACACACACACAGGGGGAAGGGTAGTGACCACTGCGCTCCACCCTCACCCCTGGCCCTGCCTACTTGCCTCACGAGTCCTGATGACAGGGGACAACTGGACGGCAGTCCCTAACTTAGGATATGTGCAGGGAAGACAGACAAAATACGGAACATGAACGAACCGGGTCAGAACCAAGAGAGCTACGCAGTACAATGGATTAAGCAAAGAATGGCTAGGAGAAGCCGGGGTCAAATACCAGGAGAGTAGCGAAGTACAAGAGGAGTCCTAAGAGAGTAGTCAGGTAGGAGCCGAGGTCACAATACCAGGATGGATGCGCAGTACAGGAGGAGCAGGCAGAGGATCGTCAGGGAACAGGATCAGGTAAGCATTCAGTAGTCCAACAAATAGCCAGGAACCTAGAAATTAACAGGCAACCTGTAGCCAGCAGGCTGCCTGTATTTATAGTGGGGAGTGAGGGTCATGTGATGTGGCCAGCGTCACATGACCGACAGGCCAACCAGTCGAGCACCGAGTGATCAGCTCGGCGCTCAAGGCAGACTAGGAGCAGGGAGCCACCCAGCCAGCAAAGCTGCCCTGGGAATGAGGTCAAGCACAAATCCTCATTCCCAAAGCTAAGCAACAGGTCTGCGGGCAATGGGGGACCGAGTGCACCTTCGGAACCCCGTGACATCCATTCAGAATGCATTAGGATAAATCTGATCAGTTCTTTTCCGGTACTGAGATTAATTAGTTTATATATAGATCTTACATTTAGTGCCTTCAAAATGTTGTTATATTATGTTTTTCTCTTTCACTATGGCCATGCTTTTAATTAGTGTGATACATATAGCTGAGTTTTCTCTTCCTCTCATCGGATGTCTGATGGCACACATAGATAATAATTGTAGCAACAAAGTATGGGTGGGGTCTAGGTTCCCGCCCATATTGAGGTAATTTTGCTGTGGTAGGCGGGCACAGATATTTTTGATCAAAATATATTTGCTGAAAACCTGATTTATCATATCAAATGTGGTATTAATTGATATATATATATATATATATATATATATAATATTTTTTCTCTTTAATTATGGTCATGTACACCATGTATCTATTTATCATATCCTGTAGGATGTGTTTGTAATTTTTGTGTTTTGATTTTTTGTCTTTGTAGTACATATTTGGAAGTGTGGCTCCTCCAAGTCTGAATGCACTGCTATCCCATCCATTCTACTAGTGCTTTAATTAGTGTGATACAGATAGCTGAATTTGCTCTTTATCTCATTGGATGCCTGATGACACACAGAAGTAACAATTGTAGCAACACAGTATATGTATAAGGTCTTCTCTCCTAAATTTAGATTCTCACTGGCATATAGATAGGTACTAAATAGAGTAGGTTCTCACCTGGATTGAGGTCAGCTTGGCGTGGTGGGTGGGCACAGATCATTTTTGATCAAAATACCTTTCGCTAAGAACCTCATATTTATCATATCAAATGGGGTATTGGTTGATATATATAGATTTTGCATTTACTGGGAGAAAGGCATCCAATGAGATATTGCCAGGCAGCAATAGGGCTCAGTCTTTCAGCAGAGAAATAAGAGTATGGGTGGTGCTCTACACTGTGCAAATATAAAATTTTCAGATGGAAAAATAAAAGAAGTGTGTCACTCACCATGAAATTCATTGTCCTTTATTTCATTGTATTTAAAAATAAAGCACAGATGGGAAGTGTGCAGAGAAACCGGTGACAGACGTTTTGCATATCACACGCTTCCTCAGGACCTAGCTTCACTGTGATTTCCACACCTTTAGGCCTCATGCACACGGTCGTTGTTTTGGTCAGCATCCGAGCCGTATTTTTGGCGGCTCGGATGCAGACCCATTCACTTCAATGGGGCCTCAAAAGATGCGGACAGCACTCCGTGTGCTGTCTGCATCCGTTGCTCCGTTCCGTGGTCCGCAAAAAAAATATAACCTGTCCTATTCTTGTCCGCATTTTGCGGACAAGAATAGGCAGCTATATTAAAGGCTGTCCGTGCCGTTCTGCAAATTGCTAAACGCACACGGACGTCATCCATATTTTGCGGATCCGCGATTTGCGGACCGCAAAACACACAATGGTCGTGTGCATGTAGCCTTATGCAAAACATGTACATCATACTGGCTTCATAATAATTAACACATAGGTGATACAATTGGTACTGCAGCATTCAGTCAATAAACGCACTTAAATCATTGTGGTCGTTCAGAACAAGTGGCCCCAAAGCATCACATTTCAAAATCCAGTTTGGTTCACATTTTAATAATACATTAAGTCTATGCCTCTTACTACCCGAGGGGTGTATTATGTCAGCTCCTGCAAACGCAAGCAGTTTCTACTGCCCTTGTGACTTTCTCTGAGACAGCCCTTACCAGTTCTAATGGAATTTTTATGTTCCTTAAATCTCACATGTAATGGGCGTATAGTTTTCCCTATATATAAAAAAAAAAATCACAGGGTCAGAAAACAACATAAACCAAGAATGATGTTTTACCAAGTGCTTTTTTGCACTCCTCCCACCTGTGCTGTAATCTAATATACACTCACCTAAAGAATTATTAGGCACACCTGTTCTATTTCTCATTAATGCAATTATCTAGTCAACCAATCACATGGCAGTTGCTTCAATGCATTTAGGGGTGTGGTCCTGGTCAAGACAATCTCCTGAACTCCAAACTGAATGTCAGAATGGGAAAAAAAGGTGATTTAAGCAATTTTGAGCGTGGCATGGTTGTTGGTGCCAGACGGGCCGGTCTGAGTATTTCACAATCTGCTCAGTTACTGGGATTTTCACACACAACCATTTCTAGGGTTTACAAAGAATGGTGTGAAAAGGGAAAAACATCCAGTATGCGGCAGTCCGGTGGGCAAAAATGCCTTGTGGATGCTAGAGGTCAGAGGAGAATGGGCCGACTGATTCAAGCTGATAGAAGAGCAACGTTGACTGAAATAACCACTCGTTACAACCGAGGTATGCAGCAAAGCATTTGTGAAGCCACAACACGCACAACCTTGAGGCGGATGGGCTACAACAGCAGAAGACCCCACCGGGTACCACTCATCTCCACTACAAATAGGAAAAAGAGGCTACAATTTGCACGAGCTCACCAAAATTGGACTGTTGAAGACTGGAAAAATGTTGCCTGGTCTGATGAGTCTCGATTTCTGTTGAGACATTCAAATAGTAGAGTCTGAATTTGGCGTAAACAGAATGAGAACATGTATCCATCCTCTGATGGCTACTTCCAGCAGGATAATGCACCATGTCACAAAGCGCAAATCATTTCAAATTGGTTTCTTGAACATGACAATGATTTCACTGTACTAAAATGGCCCCCACAGTCACCAGATCTCAACCCAATAGAGCATCTTTGGGATGTGGTGGAACGGGAGCTTCGTGCCCTGGATGTGCATTCCTCAAATCTCCATCAACTGCAAGATGCTATCCTATCAATATGGGCCAACATTTCTAAAGAATGCTATCAGCACCTTGTTGAATCAATGCCACGTAGAATTAAGGCAGTTCTGAAGACAAAAGGGGGTCCAACACCATATTAGTATGGTGTTCCTAATAATTCTTTAGGTGAGTGTATAAAGCTTGGTGTATGTGTGTTTGTGTGTGTATGTATGTCCGCTAAAGGAATCTGCACCGTCTCATTTACAATGACGAAATTTGGGACACAGGAACATCAGGTGTCCAGGAAGGTTTTAGACCAGGTCTCAGCTTTCCTGAGATATTCCCATAAAATGTATTAGCCAATAGAAGCTTGGTCATAGGACCTTTATCAGCCAATAGAATCTTGCAGGCCATACACAGTTTGACACCAGGTTTCCATAACAACCCAGCCATTTTTCTTCACTGCTGTAGGTGAGCTTTAAAGGAAATCTGTCACCAGGATAGTCACTATTGAAGTAAAACCATGGCTTTATAGCACTATGCAATATAGCACTATGCAGTATGCAAATGAGCCAGTAAGGTGCCCAGAGGGGCGTCACTCTTGCAGGAAGGAGCCTAGACACGCCCCCTGGCACAATGTGTCCACCCTCAAAAGACAAACTTAAAACCCCTCCCCCAGGTCCCTCAAAGCTACGCCCCTGATCCAGTTAGGCAACGCCAACTAGCACTCCTCAGCCGACGGGAATTGAAAAAATCATGGTAAAAATCAACTTCTGTCAGCTGCAGGGGTGGTAGGGAAGGTGACTTTCTCCCTGCATCTTACACTCAGACAGCACAGTGCTGCTGTCTTAGAGTGAGCTGTTCAAAAGTACACGACCCCGATCCGGTTAGGCCACGCCCCCTCCCACTCCTCAGCTGACAGAGATTGAAAAAATGAAGTTAAAAATCAACTTCTAGGTCCAGCTAAGCCACGCCTTGATCTGGTTAGGCTACGCCCCCCCCCCCCCCCCCACTCCTCAGCCGAGTGAGTGCTACACTTCTTTTATTTTTCTATCTGGAGATTTTGTATTTAGTACCTTGAGAGTGCTATTTTTTGCATTTTTCACCAGTAGATCCTGCACATAGGTTGCAGAAGTTGGTGTCCCAGCTGGTCCCTTAAATGCTCAATTGGCAATATATCTTGAGACCGGGCAGGCCAAGGAAGTGTTGTAATCTGGTGGAGACATTCCTGAGAAAACTTTGCTGTGTGTGCATGAGCATTATCCTGCTGAAAAATGCCAGTCGGAAGGCTTGCCATGAAAGGCAACGCATGTGGCTGCAGGATGTCCTGTACATAGCGGTGAGCTGTGTGTCACTCATATTACTACCAGGGGTGACCAATTGTTGTCTGTGATGGCTCCCCAGATCATCACACCAGCAGTTAGTGCAGTCTGTCGCTCCACACCAAAGGCAGGATTGAAGCACTTACCACTGGACCTTCATACTCAAACTGACCATCATATATTACCTGGATTTGTCGCTAAAGATGATACAGCTCCTCGCCATAGCTCTCCAGGTTTCTCGTTTATGACACCACTGCAAAAAAGAAGACGATTATTGGCTGTCAATGGCAGGACACGTAATTGGCACTTAGACACCAAATTTTCTTCTGTTAACCTTCAGGACATGGTCCAGGCAGACAGGGATGTGTATTGAAGTTCCCATCTGTGTCTGGATGGCGGACAACAGAAATTTGAGAGCTACTCGTGCTTGTTGGTTGATCAAATGATTCTTTCTACTGGTGGTTATGTATGTGTGCATGCCCTCATCTAACCACTGCTCCCAAAACCTCCTAACTGCTAGGTCAGAATGGCTTTGATGGGTGAACAATTTGTCTAATTGACCTGTCAGCTTTTCTCAGTTTTATGATACACCTCCTCTCAAAGTCTGTCAACTGGGCAAAATGTCCTTGTTTGCATTGTAGAGGCAAGTCTAGCAGTCAACGATCTTTAACCAAAAGGTACACTACCAACAAGTAGCCTCTGAGAGCCTGTTTATAGGTCACTGGAGTAAACGCCTTTACACCCTCTTGTGGCCATGCCCAGTGTCTAATCAGACTACACCTATAATCATTTGCATATCTGCTTGAGGCATAACTGCATGCAGAGTTTTGCAGCAATTCAACATTTCTATCTGGGTGAGTTATTTATTTATTTTTTATCAATAAGTGTACTCTATATAGTCAGTAATCATAGCAGGTATGTATAGCAAGAAGGTTTATTTTTTGTTAGTTTTTTTCCACCAATCAGAATTGGTTAGCTATACCTTGAATATACTTATACCCAGTTATCAACATACCAGGTATTTTCCATAATTATATTGAAACAATGTGTATTCATTTTTCAGTGTTTTACATGTGGCCGGAATCACCAAGTGAAGATTATTATAGCTTTCAATTATTAAATATATTTATCGGTGTACTCATGATGTTGAAAAAATATTACAGATTCGGGCACGTGATCTCACAAATTGTTCAGGTGAAGTCATCGTCCAGTAGGTGCGTTTTTTGTGACACAGGCTATTGATTGACAATTCACCTGTAAACTCCTGCTAGATGGCACAGGAGCAGAATGACAATGAGGTATCAGGCACTCCGTGTTTGGCTCTGTAATACAGAATATTTATATTTTATTATTTCACAACCATACTGTGACAAACCACCCGCCAATCCCGTCATACTATGTCACAGTTGCCATACAGGTCACGTCCACTAGAGACTTCTGGAGGCGAATCCACTTTGAGTACAGTAGACGTTTAAGATTGGTTGGTGTGCCCATACATGATACAATCAGAAAAATTCAATTATCGATTTCACGCTGGAAATCAGATTAATTTGCTGCCACCACTTTTCTTATTGAATCGGGGCGAAGAGACCCCGGCTAGCTAATCCTAAAGGGAAGAAACGGTTATTTGCAACCTAGCTAACCAATCAACAATTTATAAAAAATAAGACAATGCGGTAGTATGTCTCCTCTGAGGACAGAGTTCTTAGCATAAACCAGATAATCAAGGAACAAGGGCAAAACTGGAACGATGCAATCGTTGGTTTTATTCTAAAAACTATACACAAAAAATATATATACATTAAAACTGACAGATAAATATACCTGCCAGTCGAACAGATTGGTTGGACAGAAATAGGTAAGAGGTGGAAGGGAATAGAATGTCTGTAAGTTCAGAATTACTGTGGTATAGTCCGGTAAAAGATAAAGTCTTTGTAAGGAAAAATCCAAGATGGCAGGGTGCCCGTGTCCAGCGGGCGGTCGTGATGTTAGTCGACGTCAGATGGTAGGTGAAGGACCCAGGACCTGAGTGTGTCACTGTTTTTACCCACTCTGAAGCGGGGAGTGGTTATGACACGTACAGGTCCAGCCTTGTGTAATTCGAACAGGGGCAGTCCTTTGCTCCATAGGGAGAAAATCTGGCAGAATCTTTGCTTTGCCCGTTTCGCCATATCCCGTAAGTCCAATCAAGAAATAGAGTTGATATTGATAAGCAGTACAATTTTACGTATCATCTGATACCAAATATGACTGGAAGATAATACAGGGTGCCTGAGAACCTATATATCTCAGAGCGGGAATCTCTGATTTGCCCGCAGGTTTCCTGGAAGGTGTGTTATAATGATCTGAACAATTCCTTAAGAGATTATTAATTTTGTATTTTCCTATCCTATGAAATATTAGGAAAATATGGGAAAAATATGAAGTCTATGGATTGAAGGTGACTTTCAGGTCATCTTCCTTCCTGTACCAACCAGCTGTGTGATAAGGATCTGTCCTTTTCTTCTGAAGCTTGCTGCCCAGGCTAAAGGTGTGAGACCTCCTGCGATACCGGAGCCACACAGACTGGGAAGAGACAAGTTTCATGAGGTTTTGTCATGATGATATCTGATTGATAGATGTATCCTGGCATGGGGGCAGAAAGATTCTTTTGGCACGGATGTGCTAAATTTACTCTGATCTCTGAGCTGTGCTAGCAAGGTGAATTACTTCTGGGTTAAACATTTTTTTTTTAACTCTTTGTGTGCTTTTAAAAACCAGACGCATTTGCGATTTCTTTGGTAACCGAGATCGCAAAGCATCGCACATACCATCCTAGGTTTATTAAGATATTAGTAATGCCTAAAAGAATAACTTTTGGACATACTGAAAGAAATTATCTAAATGATCCACAGTTACTAATTTGAATGCACCTAGATGTTGATGTAAACTGAGCCAAGATGTGGCGCAATTTGGCACATTTGAATTTTGAGAGAATATTTTTGCCAGGCCAGATAAGGTTGACTGGTTTAATGGAAAATGAGTTTTGACTTTGCTACAAAGGGGGCATGGCCTTATATGTGACATTGAGCACCACAACTCGGTGTCAGACGTCCCAGGGAGCCAGTAGTGGGGTGAGGAACCCACTGGCAGTAAGCAGCTGACAGCCCAGAAACATGGTACAAGTTTAGGGATAATCCAAGAGGGGTAGTCAATGTCCAATCCGGGTCGAGGCAGGCAGCGAAGGTTCAAGGCGGAAGACAGTCCAAGGGTCAGTAACTGGGAAGGATACAAAGAAACAACAGGCAAATAGGAGGATACGCAGGGAGGCTAGGTGTTCACCATAAGGTGGAATAACTCAGCAATGAGCCAGAGCTCAGGCCAGGTCTTTATAGCCAGGGAAGGTAGGAACCACCCCCTGGTCCCCAAGGCAACCAGGAGGCCTCCCTCCCCGGGAACCAATGGCAGGTGAGGAAGGTGGAAGGTGTGTACTGGGAACCTCCCCCAGCAAGGCTCACACCTGACAGCCGGATAATGCAGGAACGCTATGCACCCGGGAATGCGCGCGCAACCTGCGCACACGCCGCGCACCCGCACCTCGGGCACCAGGTGTTCTACTGAGCTGAAGGGGAACCCATGCCCTGCGCCGTGCCCGCGGTGCCCGAGTAGGGGTAACACCCCCTGCTTCCTGACAGAGCCCCCACCAAGGAGTGGCCTCCGGACGCGACCCTGGGAAGGCCTCTCAGGGTGATCCCGATGGAACGCCCGCACCTTGGCGGCCGCATGGACATTCCCCAAGGGCTCCCAGGAACGCTCCTCGGGACCGTACCCCTTCCAGTGGATGAGATACTCTAGGACCCCACTTCGTACTCGTCATCGTTATTCACCTGGATGGGAGGTGGTGGAGCAGGCGCCCGGTCCGGGAACGAGTTGGCACGGTGTGGTTTCAACAAGGACATGTGGAATACCGGGTGGATTTCCAGGGAAGTAGGCAACCGGAGCTTGGCTGCAACGTTGTTGACCATACTCACGATCTCGAAAGGACCAAGGTAACGGGGTCCCAGTTTTCGGGAGGGACAGGACAGCTTGAGGTGCTGTGTGGAAAGCCACACCTTGTCCCCATCTTTGTACCTGGGGAACTCTGTGCGTCTACAGTCTGCCTGCGTCTTGTGCCGCTGCTGAGCGGCCTGGAGTTGTTGCGTTAGGGTCCGCCTCAGTTCTCGTAGGAGCCGGAGCCGTTGAGCCACTTCAGGCACCGGGACATCAAGGGGGAGATCCGGGAGAGTTGAGGGATGATAGCCGTAGTTGGCATAGAATGGTGAGAGTCCTTTGGAGGAATGAAGCTGATTGTTGAAGGAAAATTCCACGAAGGGGAGATGGCTCACCCAGTCGTCTTGTAGATGGGACGTGTAACAGCGAAGGAACTGCTCGAGGGTTTGGTTGGTCCTTTCGGTCTGCCCATTGGACTGGGGGTGATAGGCAGAAGACAGGCTGCGAGTGATATGAAGGCTACGGCAAAACTGGGTCCAAAAGCGGGAGGTGAATTGCGATCTGAGACGATGGAATCAGGGAGCCCGTGCAACCGGAACACGTGTTGGAAGAACAACTTCGAGGTTTGTTGGGCCGTTGGGAGACCGGAGGTCGGAATGAAGTGGGACATCTTGGTACATCTGTCCACCACCACCATGATAGTGGTAAAGGCTTATGAAGGCGGTAAGTCCACAATGAAATCCATAGCTATGTTGCGCCATGGATGGGTTGGCACTGGCAGAGGCTGTAATAACCCAACGGGATTTGAGGTGGGACTTTTGTAGAGTGCACACACGGAACAAGACTCGATGAAGGAGCGTACATCGGCTGCCAAAGAGGGCCACCAAAACCGAGGTAGGATGCATTCCGTGGTGTTGCGCCTACCTGGGTGGCCTGCTGTGGGGTGGTCATGGTGATGCTGTAGTACAGGCAGTCGCTGGGAGACTGGGACATAGATCCACTGTTGGTGGTAACGAAGCCCCTGCTTCATTGGCAGATGGGCTGCCTCCTCTGGAGCTGGCGTGCTGGCCCGTCGGATCCTCTCGATCAAGGAGTGTTGGGTGGCTAGAAAGTATACGGCTGGCAGGATCGGTTCCGGAGGTGCAGGATCAGCCTCGGAGGAGCACACACGGGACAAGGCATCAGCCTTGTCGTTCTTGGATCCCGGTCGATAAGTAATCTGGAGGCAAAAACGGGAGAAAAAGAGAGCCCACCTGGCTTGTCGAGGATGCAGTCGCTTGGCACTGCGGAGATATTCGAGGTTGCGATGGTCAGTGTACACCACCACAGGGTTTTCGGCTCCCTCCAGCAAATGTCTCCATTCCTCCAGGGCGTCACCCACATCATAGTTGCGATCGGCCCTGGTGAGTTTGCGGGAATAAAAGGCAACGGGATGGAGAAGCTGCTTCTCCCCTTGGACCTGGGAGAGAACAGCCCCGATAGCCCCCTCGGAGGCGTTGGTCTCTAGAAAAAACGTGCAAGAGGCGTCCGGTTGTACCAGTATAGGTGCCTGTGTGAACAGCCTTTTGAGGTGCTGGAATGCCTGTTGGACCGTCGGGGTCCATTCAAACAGGGTGTTGCTCCTGGTCAGTGCAGTGATGGGAGCGCAGATCGTTGAAAAGTTCTGAATGAATCGGCGGTAAAAATTGGCAAAACCAATGAACTGCTGCACCATCCGCCGATTGCGGGGGACAGGCCAATTCTGGACGGCCTGGATCTTCCTGGGGTCCATTTCCACTCAGTCTGGGGATAGGATGTAGCCCAGGAACTCGATGGACGAGACTTCAAAGGTACTTTTTTCAAGCTTGCCATAGAGACTGTGGGTCCGCAGACGCTGGAGCACCGATTTGACATGCTGTTCGTGTTGTGACAGTGATCTGGAAAAGACAAGGATATCGTCTAGATATACCACAACATGGGTATAAAACAGATCACGGAAGACGTCATTGATGAAGCACTGAAATGTGGCAGGGGAGTTACAGAGCCCGAAGGGCATGACAAGGTACTCGTAGTGCCCAAACCGTGAGCGGAATGCTGTCTTCCACTCATCCCCCTCCTTGACACGAATCAGACTGTAGGCCCCCCGGAGGTTGATCTTGGTGAAGAAACGGGCATCCTTGACTCTGTCCAGCAAGTCGGGAATGAGAGGGAGTGGGTACCGGTTCTTCTTGGTGATGTCGTTCAGGGCCCGGTAATCGACACAGGGCCGGAGACCCCCATCTTTTTTCCTTACGAAGAAGATGCCGGCCCCAACTGGAGAGGTCGAGGGACGGATGAACCCCTTCGCTAGGCTCTCCTCTATGTAGTCCTTCAGGGTCCTGGTCTCGGGTTCGGACAGATTGTACAAGCGCCCGTACGGCAGTGGGGCTCCAGGGAGCAGGTCAATGGGGCAATCATAGGGCCTGTGTGGCGGCAAGGCGTCTGCTCCTTTTTTTTCAAAAACGTCTGCATAGTCCCGATATTTGTAGGGTAGTCTGTGTTCAACGGTGCCCATAACCGTAGGAGGGCTTGGAGCCGGAGACGCGTGAACAAGAGAACCGGAGGGGGGCGTGAAGGTGATGGAGCCGGAGGTCCAGTTGATCGTGGGGTTGTGTCTCCTAAGCCAGGGGATGCCTAGAATGACTGGAAACAAGGGGGAAGGCACGATGTCCCACACGATCTTCTCGGAATGGTAAAGGCCGATGCAGAGGAACAAGGGATGGGATTCCATGGCGATAGGTCCTGTCTTTAGGGTGCTGCCATCCACCAGATGCAGCTGGGATGGGTTCTTCTTAGGGCGCAACGGGATGCCTAGTTGGGAAGCCAGATCCTTGTCTATAAAACAGCTGCTTGCGCCCGAATCAATGATGACAGAGAGATCAATATTGTTGTTGCCCAACTGCAGGGAAACAGGGATGGTGAGATGAGACAAGTTGTTATACATAGGTAGGTTAATGCATAGCGTGGGTGTCTCCGGCCTACCTGTAGGAGGTTTGATGGGACAGTCCTTCAGGAAATGGCCCGGTTTTGCGCAGTATAAACACAGATGCAGGGTTCTTCTCCTGGTTCTCTCCACCGTGGACAGGGGACCCTGAACAACCTCGATCTGCATCGGCTCCTTCTGGTTAGCGTCTGCCGCCACAGGAACCGGAAGCCGGAAGGATTCCGACCGGCGCTCCGGTAGAGGCGGGGTCTGTTGTCACTCCTGTCGTCTTTCCCGGAAGCGGCGATCCAGGTGGGTTACTGAGTCCATCAGGCCCCCCAAGGAGCCCAACATCCCAATGCGGGCGAGCTCATCCTTGAGCTGCTCGGACAAACCAATACGGAACTGGTCAATAAAGGCCACCTCGTTCAAGCCCGTATCTGGGGCTACCTCACGAAATTCCATGATGTAATCCTCCACTGGAGGTCTGCCCTGGCGGACGGTGCGGAAGGTACCCCTGGCGGTTGAAGAGCGCAGGGGGTCATCATAAAGTCTTTGCATAGCTGCGGCAAAGGACTTCCAAGATGCCACCACTGGGTCATCGGCTAGTAGGAGTTGGTGCGCCCAGGTCTGGGGAGGCCCTGAGAGCAAGGAAATTGCCGTGCGTACCTTGACGAAGTCCGTGGCATATGTACGAGGCTTCAGGGAATACAACAGCTCGCAGGAAATGATGAAGGAGCGGTACTTCCTCCGATCGCCTGAAAACCGCTCAGGGAGGCTGACTAACGGCTCGCTAGAGACCACTTCCAGGGTGCGCGCCGGCGTAGGGGGAGGCGAGGGTGGTAGCGCGGTGCGCTCTGCGATGCGTTGCTCCTGTGTGGCAACCCTCTGCAGCAGGTGCTCATGACATGAACACACGCCGCGCACCCGCACCTCGGGCACCAGGTGTTCTACCGAGCTGAAGGGGAACCCGTGCCCTGGGCCGTGCCCGTGGTCCCCGAGTAGGGGTAACACCCCCTGCTTCCTGACACTCGGGCAGGGAATTCAGTCTTTAAATAATCCAACCAATAGTTAGTATAAGGTTTGACAAAAGTGTCTTTCCCTCCACCACATTTATCATCCAGCCTGAACCATTGTGATAAATCTGGAGAAGACAGCCTAGGTTTATGCCATCTATTGGATTAGCTCACTGTATATGTGCCCCAATGCATCTAACAGAAGTCGCAATCTCGATCTATGAGATCATCTCACTGGCAAAACTGTATTTACTTTGTTATTTAGGTATCTATATGACTGTTTTATTTGACCAACATATTGGTCACATTGCTATTTTGGCACCATAATGTATGACGTAATTAGACGATTAGACAGTGCTTGGTATAGTTATTTGTACACTTTGGGGAACATTTATTAAGACCAGCGTTTTAGACGCCGGTCTTAATAACCTTTATATCTGGCGATGGATCTGCCGGAGTTCTGAAGAGGCGCTGGACTCTACATAACTTCGGCAGATCCTCCGCCACTTCTAAATGTATGACAGCTTCCTAGCTGTCTTACATTTAGACCATTTTCTATCAGAGTGAGGGCATAGTCCATATGTTATGTTTGCATAGTGCATTATTTTCCATGATTTTAAACCATTTTCTATGCCTAAAACAGGTGTAGAAAATGGTAAATGAGATGGGCCTCCTGGCCGATCCCCTTCACCGCCCACATCACGCCCCCTTTTTTAGACCTGGCCTGAGCGGGGAGAAGTCTCAGATTGTGGTGCAAAGGACCTCTGCGCAGTAATCTGCACCAGAAATAAGCCTATTTTAGGCATATTTCTGTTTAATAAATGACCCCCTATATATATATATATATATATATATATATATATATATGCACTGCTCAAAAAAAGTGAACACTTAAACAACACAATGTAACTCCAAGTCAATCACACTTCTGTGAAATCAAACTGTCCACTTAGGAAGCAACACTGAGTGACAATCAATTTCACATGCTGTTGTGCAAATGGGATAGACAACAGGTGGAAATTATAGGCAATTAGCAAGACACCCCCAATAAAGGAGTGGTTCTGCAGGTGGTGACCACAGACCACTTCTCATTTCCTATGATTCCTGGCTGATGTTTTGGTTACTTTTGAATGCTGGCGGTGCTTTCACTCTAGTGGTAGCATGAGACGTAGTCTACAACCCACACAAGTGGCTCAGGTAGTGCAGCTTATCCAGGATGGCACATCAATGCGAGCTGTAGCAAGAAGGTTTGCTGTGTCTGTCAGCGTAGTGTCCAGAGCATGGAGGCGCTACCAGGAGACAGGCCAGTACATCAGGAGACGTGGAGGAGGCCGTAGGAGGGCAACAACCCAGCAGCAGGACCGCTACCTCTGCCTTTGTGCAAGGAGGAACAGGAGGAGCACTGCCAGAGCCCTGCAAAATGACCTCCAGCAGGCCACAAATGTGCATGTGTCTGCTCAAACGGTCAGAAACAGACTCCATGAGGGTGATATGAGGGCCCGACGTCCACAGGTGGGGGTTGTGCTTACAGCCCAACACCGTGCAGGACGTTTGGCATTTGCCAGAGAACACCAAGATTGTCAAATTCGCCACTGGCGCCCTGTGCTCTTCACAGATGAAAGCAGGTTAACACTGAGCACATGTGACAGACGTGACAGAGTCTTGAGACGCCGTGGAGAACGTTCTGCTGCCTGCAACATCCTCCAGCATGACCGGTTTGGCATTGGGTCAGTAATGGTGTGGGGTGGCATTTCTTTGGAGGGCCACACAGCCCTCCATGTGCTCGCCAGAGGTAGCCTGACTGCCATTAGGTACCAAGATGAGATCCTTAGACCCCTTGTGAGACCATATGCTGGTGCGGTTGGCCCTGGGTTCCTCCTAATGCAAGACAATGCTAGACCTCATGTGGCTGGAGTGTGTCAGCAGTTCCTGCAAGACGAAGGCATTGATGCTATGGACTGGCCCGCCCGTTCCCCAGACCTGAATCCAATTGAGCACATCTGGGACATCATGTCTCGCTCTATCCACCAACGTCACGTTGCACCACAGACTGTCCAGGAGTTGGCAGATGCTTTAGTCCAGGTCTGGGAGGAGATCCCTCAGGAGACTGTCCGCCACCTCATCAGGAGCATGCACAGGCGTTGTAGGGAGGTCATACAGGCACGTGGAGGCCACACACACTAATGAGCCTCATTTTGACTTGTTTTAAGGACATTACATCAAAGTTGGATCAGCCTGTAGTGTGTTTTTCCACTTTAATTTTGAGTGTGACTCCAAATCCAGACCTCCATGGGTTGAAAAATTTGATTTCCATCTTTTAATTTTTGTGTGATTTTGTTGTCAGCACATTCAACTATGTAAAGAACAAAGTATTTCAGAAGAATATTTAATTAATTCAGATCTAGGATGTGTTATTTTTGTGTTCCCTTTATTTTTTTGAGCAGTGTATATACAGTATATATTTATATTTATATTTCAGTGAATGCAGTTATAGGATTTCTGAGAATGTCTTAACCGGGTCAGTATGCCAGGTGTATCTAGCATATGAATCTTTTCACCATTGTAGGGCAGCTGTACAGCTGTGCCTCCAGACTATAATCCCTGATGTTGTGTTAATAAATGGAGCACATTAAATCCAGCTCTTACTACTGGTCGCTCTTGATCCTTCACTGTCTTGATTATCCAAGTCCAATAACTACCTCTCTGCGCATCAATCAATGTGATCCAGGGAATGATGACAAAAGACTTCCAATTCTAACTGCTTAACAACTTATTCAACACCCATTGCCTCCTGAGACCTTTTAATATCTACCTGTCCTCACATCACAGCAACCAATCTTCCGAGACAGTCCAAAGGGTCATTGTAGTTTGGATTACTTTCTTATTTGCTCGCGTGCCTTTAATTCAGCATTCCAGGAAAGGAGGATAAATGAGTTCTATGTTTTTCTCCTCAATCTCCATTTTCACTATTGACTTTAGTTGTAAGCAGCTTATGGGGCATGTAGATACTGTTGTAACTAAGGGTAGCAATGTTTTATTGAAATTTTTGAAGATTAGAAAGCATACAGCATCTATAAATATGCTGGTCAACATTTTTTTTTACTAATGTAAGTGCACCTACACTCTGGCATAAATTGTGCCAAAATGTGTTGCAATTTAGGCTTTGAGAAATTGTATGCAGATAGTCTGAGAAGAGTTTGTCTTCCTAGAAAAGGTATTTGGCTTGGCAAGAGATAGCACATGGCCTATCGTGCAACATTTAATTCCAAAATTGAGTCACAATTCTAGCATAAAATTCTGTCTCATACTAAGAGCTCATGCACACGACCGTATGCATTTTGCGGTCCGGAAAAAATATGGATGACGTCTCTGTGCATTCCATATTTTGTGGAACGGAACAGCTGGCCCCCAATAGAACCGTCCTATCCCTGGCAGTAATGCAGACAATAATAGGACATGTTCTATATCCATGGACATATGGAAAGGGAATGCACTTTTTTTTTGCGGACCCATTGAAATGAATGGTTCCGCATACAGTCCGCAAAAAAAAATGGAACAGACATGGAAAGAAAATACGCTTGTGTGCATGAGCCCTAAGGGTAATTTTTGGGTAATTAATTTGCACCGAATGTATCATTCGTCACATGTTAGTAGTGTTAATCACAAATATTCAATTGCAAATTTTTATCGTGAATATCGCCACTTCGAAAATTTGCGTATATCTAGAATATAGTGATATAGCTTGTGGGCCAATGAGAAGGCTGCAATATCTTTGAATTTAGGAGTAGTGTTGATTACGAATTTTCGTAATGCAAATATTTTGCTCAAATTTTTTAATTGCCTATTTCCGCAATCAAGAAAATAATGACTGGAGATAGCAAATTCTTGAATTCGCAAATATTTGTGAAATATCACGAATTCGAATATTGCCCCTGTCATTCATCACTACATGTTAGTTGATAATTTTGGCGCATGTTTAAGCAGGACATGCTTAGACATGTCTAGATAGATTGTTCCACTTTTTCTATGCCACCTCTTCCTACTGGAGTGAGCTTTTTTTTTATACCAGTGATATATTTTAAGTGAAATTCTTGCGAATGTAAGCCTAAAAAGTCACAAAGCCTTATTTTGTGACTTTTTGAAACCTCAATTCCGGAGTGCAAGGCATGAACACTTCCTCCCATGACCTTGCACTGATCTTGAATTACATAAAATTTTGTAAACCAGAGATTTCTTCAGAACTCTGCAGGTTACTGAATTTACATTTACAAGTATTTACTGTACTTCTTCTTCAGGGAATACATAATGCTTGCTTATTATTTTTAGGGTTCGGCCACACAAACAGATTTTTTCACTGCGAAAATGCGCAGTGTTAGGCCTCATGTTCATATCATGAACGTATTTCTTTCCCGTGTCCGTTCCGGGTTTTTTTTCCGGATAGGATGCAGACCTATTCATTTCAATGGGTCCGCAAAAAATGCGGACAGCACACTGTGTGCTTTCAGCATCAGTATGTCCGTTCCGTAGCCACGCAAAAAAAATAGAACATGTCCTATTCTTGTCCGTTTTAGGCATTGTTACAATGGATCCGCAAAATAAAACGGATGGCATACTGATGTCATCCTATTTTTTTGCGGAACCGCAAAACACAGACAGTCATGTGCATGGTGCATGTAGCCTAAAAGGAAATATTAATTATTAATATTTTGGGTTAATATCAATTATTCATATTTATAAATAGGAGTAAGTTGTCTATTGATGACTCCGCCTATATATACTATAAATGCAAACTACCTTGTTGCTATACATCCTTCCTGAACTACGTGCGCTATGTTACGGCGGCCACTGCAAAAGACTATAAACTGTGTTTTGAACAATAAAGGAATTTATTAAACAAATACAAGTCTACAGTCTATAAATTCTACTATATCTATATATATTTATATCAATGGTTATAAATATACAGCGGATATAAAAAGTCTACACACCCCTGTTAAAATGTCAGGTTCCTGTGCTGTAAAAAAATGAGACAAAGATAAATCATTTCAGAACTTTTTCACCTTTAATGTGATCTATAAACTGTACCACTTAATTGAAAAACAAACTAAAATCTTTTAGGTAGAGGGGATAAAAAAAATTGTTAAAAAAAATATGGTTGCATAAGTGTGCACACCCTTAAATCAGCATGGCACATTTTGACTTGGCAAGATTTGCCCACTCTTCTTTGCAAAAACACTCCAAATCTGTCAGATTACGAGGTCATCTCCTGTGCACAGCCCTCTTCAGATCACCCCACAGATTTTCAATCTGATTCAGGTCTGGGCCCTGGCTGGGCCATTCCAAAACTTTCATCTTCTTCTGGTGAAGCCATTCCTTTGTTGATTTGGATGTATGCTTTGGGTTGTTGTCATGCGGAAAGATGAAGTTCCTCTTCATGTTCAGCTTTCTAGCAGAAGCCTGAAGGTTTTGTGCCAATATTGACTGGTATTTGGAACTGTTCATAATTCCCTCTAACTTAACTAAGGCCCCAGTTCCAGCTGAAGAAAAACAGCCCCAAAGCATGATGCTCTCACCACCATGCTTCACTGTGGGTATGGTGTTCTTTTGGTGATGTGCAGTGTTGTTTTTGCACCAAACATATCTTTTGGAATTATGGCCAAAAAGTTCAACCTTTGTTTCATCAGACCATAACACCTTTTCACACAAAGACTTCAGATTGTGTTTTTGCAAAATGTAGCCTGGCTTGGATGTTTTTCTTCATAAGAAAGGACTTTCGTCTTGCCACTTTACCCCATAGCCCAGACATATGAAGAATACGGGAAATTGTTTTCACATGTACCACACAGCCAGTACTTGCAAGATATTCCTACAGCTCCTTTAATGTTGCTATAGGCCTCTTGGTAGCCTCCCAGACCAGTTTTCTTCTCGTCTTTTCATCAATTTTGGAGGGATGTCCAGTTCTTGGTAATGTCACGTTGTGCCATATTTTCTCCATTTGATGATCACTGTCTTCACTGTGTTCCATGAGATATCTAATGCCTTGGAAAAAAAATTGTACCCTTCTCCTGACTGATACCTTTTAACAATGAGATCCCTCTGATGCTTTGGAAGCTCTCTGTGGACCATTGCTTTTGCTGTGGGATGCGACTAAGAAAATTTCAGAAAATACCAACTAGAGCAGCTGAACTTTATTTGGGGCTAATCAGAGGCACTTTAAATGATGGCAGGTGTAAGCTGACTCCTATTTAACATGATTTTGAATGTGATTGCTTAATTCTGAACACAGCTACATCCCCAGTTATAAGAGGGTGTGCACACTTATGCAACCACATTATTTTTGCTTGTTTTTTGTTTTCTTCCCTCCACCTAAAAGATTTCTGTTTGTTTTTTAATTAAGTGGTAAAGTTTATAGATCACATTAAAGGTGGAAAAAGTTCTGAAATGATTTATCTTTGTCTCATTTTTTTTACATCACAGAAACCTGACATTTTAACAGGGGTGTGTAGACTTTTTTTTATATCCACTGTATAGACACATACTGCATTTGCACGATTATACCACTTCCCTCTACACGCAGTATAAATTTACTTGCTATGGATTAACATCCTCACCATAAATTTTTCTTCTTCTTAAATTCTCATCTACGTTGATGATTCTGTAAATCACTGCAGATTTCCCACACACAAATCTTGTGGGATGTACCCTTACCCTGTACCATACTCTGACCTAAATTGGGCACAGCAGAGAGTGTTACTTTGTAGGAGCTCAGGTAAACTTTTAGGGTCTTTCTGTACCAGCTGAATTCTTTTCTTTTTGCAATCTCTTTTTATTGAAATGTTTAAGACAGTTACAGGTTAATCAGTTTGGTTACAGGTTAATTCACATTTGGTTAACAGGCGAGCAAGTAATAAATCACATGCGATCGCAAATATACAAACTTTGAGTCCAAGAGATCTAGCTAACATGGAACAATTTATCCCCATGAACTAGATTTACATTGACAATCTATCGTGATATATAGTCAAAACTAACACGATATCAGTCCATAAATGACTTATAGAAACTCTCACACAGGGAAGGGAGGAGAGAGACAGAGAGGGGAAGGAGAGGGATATAGGGAAGGGGATAAGATAGTGGGAACATAGGGGAGAGGATGGGCAGGGGGAGGAGGGAAGCCCAATCTAGATACAATTATGGCAGAAATGAACAAAATGTAGACCATGTGTTTTTAGAGGTGGAAGTTCATAAAAAAAAAAAACATGTTTTGTCTTTTTTTTTAAACCAGAATTAAATTTTAGAAATGTCATTGCTCTACTAATGGGGCATTTCAGTCATATCTGAATAATGAATAAATAATGAGTAATTTCAAGCAGTAGTAGTCATTTGAAACATTAGTGGTGTCTCTCCTATGTCTATGAACACTTTAAAAAAAAAATTATTTGCATTTGTTTTATTTTAGCGTTTACAGCTCCATGCAGACCTATGCATTTTCATGGCTACAGACCAGAAACAAACCATGTGTGTAGTCTGAACTTGCAGTCGTGTTATTCCTTCCAATTGACGAACACTACAGAATACGTTGACACTTTATAAATAATGACAATAATCATTATTAATATTATTAGTCTCATGAAAATGTGATTATGATGAAATGTCTGAATTGTAGATTGTAGAGATGCACATGAATTGGTTTTTTTCTATCAGACGTGTATAAAGGTTGATTTTTTTCTGCCTCTGTTGTGAGTGTTCTGAGCTGTTTGCTCTGGTTAATTTCTTGTTTATGTGACTTTGTAGTGCCTCTCACAGTCCAGAAAGTCATCTCTAGAGCTCTTAGCTGTAGTGTGCAGACATATACCATGTTCTCAATAGTATTTCTGTCATAATTTCTTGAAGTGACAGAAGACTGGTGCCGTGGCATAACAGCAGTTGCACATATCAGGTCTCTTATGTTCTGCCATTTGATCAAATATACTACATATACTAGTATATAATATTCTATATATATATATATATATATATATATATATATATAAAACAATCTCAAGCCCTCATACAAATAGAGAACATTTTTTTCCCATTTTATAGTTTTCTCGGAATTAGAGAACTAATGTTAATGAAACCCATAAATGTTTCCAGTACACTTGTTATTGTTGAAAGAACCGTGGTGTTGCACTGGCATCCCTGAGGGTACAGGTACCGCACTATTCACCCAGACATCCTTCATTTCTCACCAGCAGTCCCATCCCCAGCTGTTGGCACATGTAGTGTCTTCTTGAGTCTGTGGCCTCCGTGCCTCATCCTGCACAAAGGCCTACTAGTCCTCTATAGGGCGCTATTGGGAGTCCAAATATTTCCCCAGCTTATCGCTAGCCTCCCCAGGGCATTTAAAGAACCTTCTCAAAGGGGAGGGAGTCTGATTCCTGATTCCTAGTCTCCAGTTAACCAGTGAAGGTGTGATTATCCATCTGACTACCCATGAATCTAAACTTCTGCTGACTACTGACTCTGACTCCCCACTACCTGTCAAAACCTAAGCCTGTTCTTAGCATTGATGCATTGCCATCTGATCTGCCATAATCCAGGACCTGTCAGTCACCAGCCACAATGGGACTTTCTCAAGAGGTAGTGGCCTAGTATCTTCCCTGCAGCGAAGTCCATATCCCTGTATAGGAGGTTAAAGTTTGAATACCATGGACTTCCAGAATAAGGCCCCCAGGGTTAGTTCAAAAGCCAAACCGGTTGATTGGCACAGTGGGTCCACACCCACTGCCTCTAACACACAGCTGCTGAGTGGTTATTTTCTCTATATATAATGTATCCATAGTTATGAATGGGCATACTATATCTCCCAACACACACATAAATTTGTTAATAGATTTGAATCCCTTTAAATGCACCATGTGTAATCCTGTAAATCGATATTGTAGCACTGTTACGAACTTAATCAACATATTGCCTAAATATTTTAACTTTCTCTCAAAAAAAGAAACTGCTAAGGTACCCGTTACTCTTTTCCCGCATAGAGTTCCGTCAAAAGGGCTCTATGCCGGAAAAGAACTGATCAGGCATATCCCAATGCATTCTGAATGGATAGAAATCCGTTCAGTTTGCATCAGTATGCCTTCCGTTCAGTCACTGTCAGGCGTTTTGGCCGGACATAATACCGCAGCATGCGCATGTGCAGACGGGGAAAACTGTGAAAAAGACTGCAAGACGGATCCGTCCATCCGCATGACAAGCGGAGAGACGGATCCGTTCTTGCAATGCATTAGTAGACGCACCCGGATCCATCTACAAATGCTGTCAGTTGTCACACTGATCGGCGGATCCGGCAGGCAGCTTCGACGACGGAACTGCCTGCCGGATCACACTAACGCTAGTGTGAAAGTACCCTAAGGCTAAAGCTAAACCTAGACCTCTAATAGCACTAGGGCTATGGCTAAACCCAGACTTTTATTTACTGTTACAGCAAAATTGTACAGTTTTCTGCATATTTAATGGAATAAAACTGGAACAAGAAAAGGACTTGGGTATTCTGGTTACTAGTAAGCTAGGCGCCAGTACTCAATGTCAGACAGCAGCTGCTAAAGCAAATAAGATTTTAGGGTATTTAAAAAGAGAGATAAAACTTGTGAACCCAAAATAACATTATCCCTTTATAAATCCCTATACATCTTGAATATGGGATTTAATTTTGGACTCCACATGCTATAAGGGGAATAGGACAGCTAAAAGGGTTCAGAGGCAGGTAACTAGATTATTAAGTGGGGTGGAAAGTCTTTCTTATAATTAGTAGAAAAAAAGATGTGTTAGCAGTGATCTCATTGGTATAAATGTATGTGTGGGCAGTACAGAAAATGGCACGTTATTTATTAATTCAAAGGACTTTACAAATGACCAGGGGATATTCATTATGTAAAGGAAAGGTGAATTACATATTAATAACGGAAAAGATTCTTTACAGTTAGAGCAGTAAAACTGTGGGATCCTTTACCCTAAGAAGTAGTAAAGGCAGATACTATATCAGCATTTAAAAAGGCTAGAGGCTTTTCTAAAAGCAAACATATATTACAATATTTTAATCTAACAATTAATATTATACAGTATAATTGATCTGACAAAGGTTCAACTTCATGGACATGTGTCTTCTTTCCAACCTATTTAACTACAGTATTAAGGGATATCTGCACTCCACTGAGTTACATGTAATTGAATGGGACAGACTAAGATTGCCATTGGATGAGCCAGTCCAAGTCTAAAGTCTGTCAGCTCATAATTCACAGGCCTATAAATAAATTTGGTGCATATTTGAGCAGTTCATGGGCCAGAATTTGAAATTTACTACAGCTATGAGCTGGTGTAGATTTCACCTATTTACACCAGTTTATGGTAATAGTAAATATGGAAAACTGCATGAGGCTACACCTCTCCCATTACATTCCACCCCTTTTCCTGACAATTTTGAGAAGTTCCAAGAAGCGTAAAAAGTTCCAAAGTACAGCACAAATATAGTGTGCACCATATTATGCAACTTTATTATGCCACAAAGGTGGTATAAAGGCTTTAATAAATCTGCCCTAATGTGTTCCTCTGAACATCAGCTAAAGCTTGTCAGTTAAAACTGAAAAATCGAGCTACCCAAAGTCTGCGAGTAGCCTCAATCTTACGATTTTAACCACCTCAGCTTCCCTAGCTTAAACACCCTTAATGACCAGGCCACTTTTTACACTTCTGCACTACACTACTTTCACCGTTTATTGCACGGTCATGCAACTTACCACCCAAATGAATTTTACCTCCTTTTCTTCTCACTAATAGAGCTTTCTTTTGGTGGTATTTCATTGCTGCTGACATTTTTATTTTTTTCTTATTAATAGAAATTTACCGATTTTTTTGCAAAAAAATGACATTTTTCACTTTCAGTTGTAAAATCTTTAAAAAAAGACATCCATACATAAATTTTTCTCTAAATTTATTGTTCTACATGTCTTTGATTAAAAAAAAATGTTTGGGTAAAAAAAAAATGGTTTGGGTAAAAGTTATAGCGTTTACAAACTATGGTACAAAAATGTGAATTTCCGCTTTTTGAAGCAGCTCTGACTTTCTGAGCACCTGTCATGTTTCCTGAGGTTCTACAATGCCCAGACAGTAGAAAAACCCCACAAATGACCCCATTTAGGAAAGTAGACACCCTAAGGTATTCGCTGATGGGCATAGTGAGTTCATAGAACTTTTTATTTTTTGTCACAAGTTAGCGGAAAATGATTATTTTTTTTAATTTTTTTTTTTCCTTACAAAGTCTCATATTCCACTAACTTGTGACAAAAAATAAAAACTTCCATGAACTCACTATGCCCATCACGAAATACCTTGGGGTGTCTTCTTTCCAAAATGGGGTCACTTGTGGGGAAATTATACTGCCCTGGCATTTTAGGGGCCCTAATGCGTGAGAAGTAGTTTGAAATCAAAATGTGTAAATAAATGCCCTGTGAAATCCGAAAGGTGCTCTTTGGAATGTGGGCCCATTTGCCCACCTAGGCTGCAAAAAAGTGTCACACATCTGGTATCGCCGTACTCAGGAGAAGTTGGGCAATGTGTTTTGGTGTGTCATTTTACACATACCCATGCTGGGTGAGAGAAATATCTCGGTCAAATGCCAACTTTGTATAAAAAAATGGGAAAAGTTGCCGAGATATTTCTCTCACCCAGCATGGGTATATGTAAAAAGACACCCCAAAACACATTGCCCAACTTCTCCTGAGTACGACGAGACCAGATGTGTGACACTTTTTTGCAGCCTAGGTGGGCAAAGGGGCCCACATTCCAAAGAGCACCTTTCGGATTTCACAGGGCAATTTTTACATATTTTGATTTCAAACTACTTCCCAAACAATAGGGCCCCTAAAATGCCAGTGCAGTATAACTACCCCACAAGTGACAACATTTTGGAAAGAAGACACCCCAAGGTATTTCTTGATGGGCATAGTGAGTTCATGAAAGTTTTTATTTTTTGTCACAAGTTAGTGGAATATGAGACTTAGTAAGAAAAAAAAATCATAATTTTCCGCTAACTTGCGACAAAAAAAAAAAAAATTTGAGGAACTCGCCATGCTCCTCACGGAATACCTTGGGGTGTCTTCTTTCCAAAATGGGGTCACTTGTGGGGTAGTTATACTGCCCTGGCATTTTAGGGGCCCTAATGCGTGAGAAGTAGTTTGAAATCAAAATGTGTAAAAAATGCCCTGTGAAATCCGAAAGGTGCTCTTTGGAATGTGGGCCCATTTACCCACCTAGGCTGCAAAAAAGTGTCACACATCTGGTATCGCCGTACTCAGGAGAAGTTGGGCAATGTGTTTTGAGGTGTCATTTTACATATACCCATGCTGGGTGAGAGAAATATCTCGGGCAAAAGACAACTTTTCCCATTTTTTTATACAAAGTTGGCATTTGACCGAGATATTTATCTTACCCAGCATAGGTGACACTTTTTTGCAGCCTAGATGCGCAAAGGGGCCCAAATTCCTTTTACGAAGGCATTTTTAGACATTTGGATCCCAGACTTCTTCTCACGCTTTAGGGCCCCTAAAATGCCAGGGCAGTATAAATACCCTACATGTGACCCCATTTTGGAAAGAAGACACCCAAGGTATTCAATGAGGGGCATGGCGAGTTCATAGAAAAAAATTATTTTGCCACAAGTTAGCGTAAATTGTTTTTTTTTTTTTTTTCTCACAAAGTCTCCCTTTCCGCTAACTTGGGACAAAAATTTCTATCTTTCATGGACTCAATATGCCCCTCAGCGAATACCTTGGGGTGTCTTCTTTCCAAAATGGGGTCATTTGTGTGGTGTTTGTACTGCCCTGGCATTTGAGGGTATCCGCAATCATTACATGTATGGCCAGCATTAGGAGTTTCTGCTATTCTCCTTATATTGAGCATACGGGTAATGAGATTTTTATTTTTTCCGTTCAGCCTCTGGGCTGAAAGAAAAAATGAACGGCACAGATTTCTTCATTCGCATCGATCAATGTGGATGAAAAAATCTCTGCCAAAAAAAAAAAAAGGAGGGGAAAGGCGTCTGCCAGGACATAGGAGCTCCGCCCAACATCCATACCCACTTAGCCCGTATGCCCTGGCAATCCCGATTTCTCCATTCACATCAATCGATGTGGATGAATAAATCATTGCCGGGATTTTATTATTATTTTTTTTATATACAAAGTGTTTGCCAAAGGATATGAACACCGCCGCCCCCTCAGCTCATATGCCTCGGCAAACATATCTTTTACTGCAGAGGAGAAATCTCGTCTTGCAGCG